>NC_090234.1:1449245-1691745 GCF_024489055.1 Chanodichthys erythropterus
CCAGCGGTCTCAGCTCCTTCAAGTCCAGCGGTCTCAGCTCCTTCAAGTCCAGCGGTCTCAGCTCCTCCAAGTCCAGCGGTCTCAGCTCCTTCAAGTCCAGCGGTCTCAGCTCCTCCAAGTCCAGCGGTCTCAGCTCCTTCAAGTCCAGCGGTCTCAGCTCCTCCAAGTCCAGCGGTCTCAGCTCCTTCAAGTCCAGCGGTCTCAGCTCCTTCAAGTCCAGCGGTCTCAGCTCCTTCAAGTCCAGCGGTCTCAGCTCCTCCAAGTCCAGCGGTCTCAGCTCCTTCAAGTCCAGCGGTCTCAGCTCCTTCAAGTCCAGCGGTCTCAGCTCCTTCAAGTCCAGCGGTCTCAGCTCCTTCAAGTCCAGCGGTCTCAGCTCCTTCAAGTCCAGCGGTCTCAGCTCCTTCAAGTCCAGCGGTCTCAGCTCCTTCAAGTCCAGCGGTCTCAGCTCCTTCAAGTCCAGCGGTCTCAGCTCCTCCAAGTCCAGCGGTCTCAGCTCCTTCAAGTCCAGCGGTCTCAGCTCCTCCAAGTCCAGCGGTCTCAGCTCCTTCAAGTCCAGCGGTCTCAGCTCCTTCAAGTCCAGCGGTCTCAGCTCCTTCAAGTCCAGCGGTCTCAGCTCCTTCAAGTCCAGCGGTCTCAGCTCCTTCAAGTCCAGCGGTCTCAGCTCCTCCAAGTCCAGCGGTCTCAGCTCCTTCAAGTCCAGCGGTCTCAGCTCCTTCAAGTCCAGCGGTCTCAGCTCCTTCAAGTCCAGCGGTCTCAGCTCCTTCAAGTCCAGCGGTCTCAGCTCCTTCAAGTCCAGCGGTCTCAGCTCCTTCAAGTCCAGCGGTCTCAGCTCCTTCAAGTCCAGCGGTCTCAGCTCCTTCAAGTCCAGCGGTCTCAGCTCCTCCAAGTCCAGCGGTCTCAGCTCCTTCAAGTCCAGCGGTCTCAGCTCCTTCAAGTCCAGCGGTCTCAGCTCCTTCAAGTCCAGCGGTCTCAGCTCCTTCAAGTCCAGCGGTCTCAGCTCCTTCAAGTCCAGCGGTCTCAGCTCCTTCAAGTCCAGCGGTCTCAGCTCCTCCAAGTCCAGCGGTCTCAGCTCCTTCAAGTCCAGCGGTCTCAGCTCCTCCAAGTCCAGCGGTCTCAGCTCCTTCAAGTCCAGCGGTCTCAGCTCCTTCAAGTCCAGCGGTCTCAGCTCCTTCAAGTCCAGCGGTCTCAGCTCCTCCAAGTCCAGCGGTCTCAGCTCCTTCAAGTCCAGCGGTCTCAGCTCCTCCAAGTCCAGCGGTCTCAGCTCCTCCAAGTCCAGCGGTCTCAGCTCCTTCAAGTCCAGCGGTCTCAGCTCCTTCAAGTCCAGCGGTCTCAGCTCCTTCAAGTCCAGCGGTCTCAGCTCCTCCAAGTCCAGTGGTCTCAGCTCCTTCCTGCTGAACGATGCCACTTCCACAGGGAACAGCACTTTCATGAAGGGGTGGACCTGGTCTTTATTAATGTTCAGGTAGGTGGGATGTGTCTCTGATGTCCACATGAATGGCCAGACCCAGGGCTTCACAGCAGAACATTGTCCAGAGCGTCACACTTCTTTCATCCCACAGTGATCTTGGTGCCATCACTTCCTCAGGTAAATGTTGTACAAATACATGGCCGTCCACGTGATGGACTCAACGGACAAGACGACTTTCTTCCACTGCTCTTCCAGGTCCAGTTCCGACACATTCCCATAACAGTCATTAATGTCTGGTGTGACTTGTGCCACAGTAGACCTTCTGTTTACTCGGACCAGACAGGATAGCCTTCGTTGCTCTTGATTGTGTGATCAGTCATTCTGCTGCATCCTGAATCATTTGATTGCACATGATGGAAGTCCAGCCAGAAGAGCATTTAACCCATTTAAAACATCAACAATATATGAAACTTTAGACAATAATTACCTTTAAAGAACTGAATTAAATGTACATCAGTTCAAATCGCATCAAATTTACTTCAGTCTCCTTCTTCAAAGAAATATTTAATTCTACCACAGGTAATGGATGTAACAAATAATAGACAAAAAAAAAAATCTGGCCTATAAATGACCGACCCAATGGTCTGCCAGTGGGGTTCACAACATCACTTCAACAGGTGATTGATTGAATGCTATTATTTCATATGGTGAAGCTGCAAAGCTGACAGAGAATGATAGCATATACTTCTTACTGTCCCAGAACAGATAGAGACAAGACAGGTAAGTAGCAAACAGGTATCTTTATCTGCAGGTATCAGAGAAGCAGCGGGAGAGAGGAATGGCTGAGTATCAAGCAGTGATAGTTTGCTTGTTGGTCACAGAGTTCTTTGTTTTTCAGACGCAGTGGATGACTGAAGATGACGAGGAACAGAACCATGGAAGATGACCTGCAGGTGGATGGATCTGGACGGCAGGAGATGAAGAAGGTATCTCAGGTGAGTCGAACTGTGAACGCTGATGGTCAGTGATGAGACCGGTGCAGGTGCAGAGAGTCAGTAATCAGGTGACTGTGAACGGACGGGTGGATCTGAGGGATTGGGTCGGTGTGTGTTGAGCGGCAGAACCTGTGACACTTACTGCATGACTGCTTCAGACAATAAAAGATACTGTAAACTCCACTGTTCAGCTCCGATGAAGTGTGATTGACTCTAACCTGTTGAGTCTGATTAGTCAAAAATGAAAAATACCACCTAATTAA
This sequence comes from Chanodichthys erythropterus, assembly GCF_024489055.1. NCBI lineage: Eukaryota > Metazoa > Chordata > Actinopteri > Cypriniformes > Xenocyprididae > Chanodichthys > Chanodichthys erythropterus. Next base: position 1,451,912 of record NC_090234.1, read on the forward strand.
AAAATAATTTACATGAAACATCTTCAGTTTCTGAATTAAAAGGTGGGGCTTAATTGTATTAAAAGCCAAACTAAAATCAACAAATAACAGCCGTGCATAAGCTCTTGGATTTTCCAGATGTTTAGTAACAAAATGAGTGACAGTGTTACTTCTGTGCTACGACCCTGCCTGTACGGGTCAAATAAAGAGTTAACTTCTGTCTTTAAAATGGACACCATATACTTCTCAGCACTTTTCATTACACAGCATGTCAAAGCTACTGGCCTAAAATCCTTGTTTTCGATACTGGAACAATTATTGATTTTTTCAGACATCCGGTGTAATATGAGAGTCCACAGATTAATGAAAACTCGGACACCGTGCCACAGTGAGTTCCTCTGCACAGGATTTTAACAGTGAAGCAGAGATACCATCAGGACCTGTGCACTTCTTACACAGTTGACTGAAGATTGAACAAACTTTCTGTGGATCCACAATGACCCGATCAGATGTATCCTCTGAAGCTTCTCTCCATTCTAGTGTACAGTCCTGCGTGTCAAACCTGAGGTAAAAGTCATTTAATTAATTTGCCGTCCTCAGGTCATCATTAGTAATAAGACGGATGCTCTTTGTATTCATATTAGTCATGACTTTAATGGTGTCCCATAGTTTCTTAGAATTCGTAGAAATAAAGTTCTAAAATCTCTTTTTGTGTTTTCCTAGTATTTCTTAGCAAACATTTCAATTCCTTCTGGATCAATCTCATACCCACTCGGTCATGTTCTCGAAAGGCTTGTTTTTTTCCGGTTGATACAGTCTTTTATCTCCTTTGTGATGTATGGCATATTATTTGGATAAATAGTCACACACTTCTTTTCCAGCACATTGTCCACACAAAAACTGATATAATCATGATAGTGTCTGTAGCCTCATTAATGTCCAAGCGGTGAAATATATCCCAATCCGTGCGCAGAAAGCATCCCTTTAGCTCGGACCACACAGAAATAGTCTTACCTCTGGTTTTATGGATTTATATATGGGAGTTAAATTAATTATGTTGTGGTCAGAATTTGCCAATGGTCCAGCAGTGTATGTCTTTTTATATTACCATAACATTTATCTAAAATATTTCAGTCACATGTTACACACTGAACATATGGTTCAAAACCATTGAGAACTTGCTCCAATTTGCAATGATTAAAATCTTCTATAATTTTGTGTAGTTGTTGCTGGACACAGTCAGTATGATGACAGAAATGCATCAATGAAACTCCCACTGGCAAAACAGAGAGAGCTTCAGTTTGTGTAAGGATCCCAAAGCACCAGGGGGCCTCCTGATCTCAAAGATGATTTAAGGCAAGCCTCTGAATGCTGCCTTGTGCTGGGAAGGAGAGGCATTTTTTATTTTTTGAACTTCAACATGTTTATACCAAAAAACAAACATTTTTATTCATCTCATCCCAAAACGTCTTCACTGATGTTTCGTAATCTTGCTTAGTTAATACTTGTACATAGTATTTACTTTATTTCCTGCTTCATTGACATCTCTTTACCCAGTAAATGTTCTGAATTGTCTACTTTAATAAGTGTTTTATAAATCTGTAACTACAACAATCATGCAAATAAAGCTTTGATTCTATATGACTCTGTTCATCTAGACCTGATGGCAATTAATGAATCAATTGAACATGTTACACTGCACTATTCATTTATTATTTACTATATCATTTCATTTCGCCAAGTCATTAAAAGACTATATTAATAAGTTTAATTATGAAGATGTAATTAGTGGTGTTTCGTTGAGGAATGATAATAATAAACAATTTTTTTTATATTTTCACTGGCCCCACCACACACGCAAAAAAGTAATAGCTTACATGAATAAAATAGTTATTGTTTTTGTTGTTTTCAGCCCACGTATCCTTGTATTGTAATAAATGAGGTTATGACACCCAAAATTTTAGATACCACTGAAATGTAAAAATTATCGTTTCCAATTTCGATACCACAGCTAAAACTACTGACTAACTAATACACTTCAGAGATTATTAAAGACCAGTAAACCATAATTAATAAAAAAAAAAACAAATAATTAAACTACAAGCAATAATACAATAGAACAAAAATACAAATGAAATAATCAGCTCTTTTAAGGTTTTTTAGGTAGAAATAACAGTAGTTATTTCAACATAAGTCATTATTTCAACATAAGTCGTTATTTCAACATAAGCTGTTATTTCAACATAAAAAGTCGTTATTTTGACATAACTCATTCTTGTATATCAAGTTTAATAAACGCAACAGTAACGTGTCGGCTAAATATCTCAGTTTTTACTGATCGCCGCCGTTTCAAATCCGCCTTTTGCCGAGTTCCCCATCACATATCACACCAGAAAGGCATTTATTCATTCATCATTCAGGTTGAATTTCAGCTTTAATTGTACTTTTTTTTTTTTAACAAAGCAGCTGATATTGCCATAGGAACTAGTGGACTAGTGGACAAACGCAGGACCGCTGCTGGAGCCGGTGTTTCAATGGAGCGTTCTATTGACTGTCGCTTCTTGTTAGTGTATATTCTTTGATTCAGAGCTGTTCATGTCCTTAGACTAGGAATTATGCATTTCTATGGCACCACTATCAACACCTATGAATCTACAGCAGTCAGGTGATACATGTGGGAGCTTTCAGAAAATTCCCAGCTTACAAGCTGTAATTATGAGCTCTATGAGAACGTGAATGCTTTTTACAAGCTAGAATCTCATAACTACAGGAATTACGAGGCCGCATGAACGCACCTATTGAACCACCCTGAGCGCGTTCACAGCGAGTCTGCCATTGTTGCACTGACGAGAATGTCTCCCGAGTGTTTTAGGTGTTCTGTAGCTGGATGGATTAATCCACATAGCTCTCTCCATTTACTCCCTAAATCTGACCTGCTGAAAACGAGGTGGATTAACTTGGTTTTCCTGGAAAATGCTCCCTCAGTTCTGCCGAAATTCGTTTATGTCTGTGCGAATCATTTCACACCGGACTGCTTTGTGAACGAATATCAATACAAAGGGACAATACAAAACAGAGACTGTGCTAAAAATGTGCTACTCAAGGATATACAAGAAAAACTGTTCGTGATCCAGGTTACAGCCTCCAGAGTGATGCTGGATACGGCAGTATTGAAGGTGAGAGCACTTTATTACAGTTCATCGGAGTTGATTTATGGATATAAAGTTTATCAGTTTATTAAGCACTGAAAGGCATAAGGTCTTCATATATTTGTGTACTGTTAGTTGTAACGAGTGTTTCTGTGGACTTCGCTATGTATGTTGGTGATTATAATACAAGGGAAAGAGAGAAAGTTTATGGATAATATATTAATGCACACTTGCACTGTGTTTTATTAAGCTCTTACAGTGATTTTCTAGAGTGAAAACGGACTCTTCATCTTTTGTGTGAAGTACAATAAAAGTCATTGGTAAAGTCGAACGGGGTCCGGCACAACAGGCTTGTACTAATATAGTGGATAAAAACAAGAAGACAATATAAGTTAGAACCGTAATTTAACTAAACTATACCTGTTCTATCTCCATGTAGCATATATTCGCAGTTTCTGACATAATAGTGCGTCCTGACTGAATCCTGACAGGGGAGAATCAGCTCTTGAAGCTCCGCCCTCTTAGGCCGAGCACAGCAGCTCATTTGCATTTAAAGGGACCACGCTGAAACGGCGCGTTTTTGCTCAACCACTAAAAGTGACAATTTTAACATGCTATAAAAAATTATCTGTGGGGTATTTTGAGCTAAAACTTCGCACACACACTCTGGGGACATCAGAGACTACATCTTGTAAAATGGGGCATTTAAAGTAACCAACAGTATAATGTTTGCGAATGACTCATAATTGTATCCTAATTTAGTTACTTGGTGTTTGGTAACGAAGGGCCTACTCTGCATCAGCAATACTGACTCAATGACAAACAAGTCATTCATAAAAAGACAACTCATCGCATCCGTATTAAGAGCAACTGATGGCTCCTTTATTCATAGCAACTACTGTAGTATCTAACTAATTAATCATTTGATTGTTAATCATAAATATATGGGGGGCTGCTGCTCGGTATAATAGTTTTCAAGAACATTATGTAAATCGGTATACTATTTAGCCTAGGCTACCAAAACAAACACCAAAACTTAACATGAACTGTTAAAAATTATAGCCATTTATGCAAAAAATGGATGGAAAGCTGGCAGCCTGCACATTTCTTACCTTGACCACCTTCTTCCATATGGATCAATTTTCTGTTCTGAACTCTAACCTGGGCAAACCACTGAGTAAGCACCAAGCAGAGGCTGCATTATGATGTCATTATTCTTACAAAGTATTTGACAGTATCTTAAAACTACAAAAATACAAAACACTGAAGTATTTTTATACAAAATACAAAGCTATTTTCATCAACCCTATCAAATACAAATATCAAATACAAAATTTGAAATACGTATTTGAAATACATGTATCATAAATACTGCCCATCCATGTCTGCATGTGTAACAGTATTGATATCGCACACAGAAAATAAAAAGAACATGAGGCAACATGCACTTAAAGTATGAAGTCAATTTAATGGTAATTTTCCTTTATTTTATTTTAATTGTATTTATTTATGACTGAAACTTTGCAAGCAGTTCTTTTCTTGTGGAGAGTTAAAACTGTTTACTCATGTCCTGTAAAGAAGCTGACAGAAATGTAAGTAATACCACAACACCACAGTGCTAAATGGTTGCTTTATCTTTTTGTTGCTTTGTTTGAGAGAGGCATTGTCAGGTTTCTTTTACAAAAACAATACTTACTGTTTTTCTTTTAGCAAGCAAATAACACAAGAAAAATGCAGCAGAAATAATTAATTCAAGGGACAAACGGTACAAGAGGTGTACTGTATATTTATATTTCACAAAAACACTGTTCTTTTGACCATTCTAAGGATTTGGAAAAAGTATGAAGCAGCACAACTGTTTTCAACATTGATAATAATCATAAATGTTTCTTGAGCATCAAATCATCATATCAGAATGATTTCTGAAGGATCATGTGACACTGAAGACTGGAGTAATGATGCTGAAAATTCAGCTTTGATCACAGGAATAAATTACACTTTATTTTATAACACAAAATATTACAATACTGCCCTACAAAGGCAAAATACCTTCACTTTCTAGAGTGTGGAACTGAGAAATTTGTCCAGCCAAATTAATTATAGGTAGGACACTGGAAATCTGGCAATTAGATGTTTTAGTAATGAAAATGATCTACATAAAAAAATCGTGAGCTCAAAGTTTTGACCACCAAGTCACACTGAGGCAAATGGCAGAAACTTTTTGTTTATCTAATTTGTTTGTCTAATGCATGTTTTGTGTTACACAATTTCTTACCTTGATCTTGATGTCTGCATTTCAAAGCCATCTCAGCCGTCATTTCCTTTGAGAGCAATGGGCCATCCTTAAACACTATTAGTAAAAACAGCACTCAACTATTTGTTTTACTCACACTTTTATTCAAGTATTGTGTGCGTCAGAAGTGCTTCAGTGACAGATGTATGATAAAGGCTACACCATAATTTCAACATAGCAAACTTTAGTAAAACAAAGGCAGAATACTGTAACTCCAGACCGGCACTGTAACTTCTAAACAACGGCTAAAGATTAGCAGAGAACCCAATCCAAAACAAAGCTGAAGAGTGGTAACTGCTGTTACAGTGTTCTGCCTTTCTCCTGGGCTTTTTCTTTATGTCACGTCACATTCATAATTTCACTGTATCAGATGCATAACATATTCTAAAAAACATTAGCTCTGCATCCACATCATGTAGTTACAGGGAAAATTTTGCAATTACATAAAGAATAATCACAAATAAGTAAGGTAAATATGTAGTAAATTGCATGTACTGCAAGTACAGTATTATATTGAATATTATATAGTATTAAATGCCTACATATTCAGAACTTGAATACTGTAAAAATACAACAGTCTTAATGCAGTTTTTATTTATTTATTTATTTACAAATCTTCTACAACCAGGTGTTTTTATTTTTTCACATATTTTATCAAGCTGCCGATTGAAATGTTCCTGAAAAAACAAAAAACATTGTAAGTGTTCAGTTCTTTCCTAACAATAGACACAAGTATCACAAAGGAGAAGCTAAGGGAGAAAGCAGAATAATGCTAATGGAAAGAATTTTTTCCCTTTAAACCATGAACCTACTTTATTTACCTATTTGTTCTCTGTGACAAACAAACCTCACTTAACAGTTGCACATAATTAGTAAAATGGTCATTGAAGACTTGAGTAATGTTTAGACACATTAATTTTAATCTTAATTTTCAAAAAAAATTAAATCTTGCTAGTATTGCTGAGATCTGCTGAGATTTTTATATTCAGATTTCTGGATTTTCAGAGACCGCAGGAGAAAAACAAGTGATTTTTTTTTTTTTTTTTTTTTTTTTGTCATCTCTGTATCACAGTCTTCAATTATCACTAGACACCTGCCTAACATGGCTGAATATTCATATGGTTAACGAGGGAAGTTAATGAAGATATACAAGTTGCTGACTTACAACATCTTGACAGTGCTGTCAGCTGAAAACTTGTTAGATTCACACTTCAAACCACTTGTGAAAAGAAATGCACACAACGAATGTGCACTTGTGGCATACTTTGTATCTTAAAACTATATTAAAAAAAATTGTACTTGCAGATAATATTAACGAAATAAAATGTAGTTAATTGATCATTTATAAAACATTAATAGACATTAGTTAGCAGTTTATAAATACAGCTGTAAATGCTTTGTTCTTGATTTATAAGCATATCTATAATGTGTTTAATAATTTCATTTTTATTTATTAATGATCAATTTATTATTTCTATTTTAAGTATTAAATTATTTACAAACCAGTTATTTAGGAGTTATCTGTGCTTCATAAGATCATTTACCAAATGTAAGTAAATAATTAATAAACTATTTAAATATACATTTATACAGCTTATTATTTAGACATATAATAATAGTTACTCAGTGAGTTAATAAAGGATATTAACATGTATTCCTATTCTAATTCATGATTAATTTGGGTAATTAATTAATAAAACATTTAGTAGTTGTCAGTTAGAAGATAACGGAGTCTTTAAATCTCATTTGTAAATCTTACACAGTCCTCACTTTAGATGAGCTCACAGAAATGGCTAACTGACAACTACTACATGTTTTATATCTACCTGAATTAATCATGAATTATAGTAGGAATACATGTTAATAAAGCCTTTATTACAGTTTTTCTGAATTTCTAAAACACATTCACTCATTTTTTCAAAACATTACATCCAAATCTTCAAACTAATTTCACAAAACCTCTGACTCCTATGGCAAAGCCAAGCGATAAATAAACACCATAGATCATTCATTAGACACTACACCAAAAAAACATCCAGAGCATGTAGTTCCGGGGAAGATTTTGCAATTACATAAAGAATAATCACAAATAAGTAAGGTAAATATGTAGTAAATTGCATGTACTGCAAGTACAGTATTACATTGAATATTATATATTATTGAATGTCTGTATATTCAGAACTTGCATACTGTAAAAATACAGCAGTCTAAACGCAAAAGCCTAAAAGATCAAAGAAAACTCTAAATGAAAAGCATGTTATGGTACACTCAAAAAAAAGTGCAACTGAAAAAACAAAGTCAATGAGAGATTAATTCTGTAACACACTGACTAACTATTACTATATGTCTAAATAATATGTATAAATGTACATTTAAATAGTTTATTAATCATTTACTTTCACTTCCTAAATGATCTTATGAACCACTGACAACTCCTAAATAACTGGTTTGTAAAAAAATGTAAAGCTTAATTTAGAAACAATAAATTAATCATTAAAAAAGTATGAAAAATTATTCAACACATTATAGATATGCTTATAAATCAAGAACAAAGCATTTATGGCTGTATTTATAAACTGCTTACTAATGTCTATTAATGCTTTATAAGTGATAAATTAACTATTTACTAATGCTTAACTAATGCTTCATAGCATGTGGTTATTATAAGGTGTTACCATATTTTTTTTTGTTTTTGTTTTTTTAAACTGGGTACAATGAGATGGCATTATTGTACTCACCCTTCAACCATCGAACATTAAAAGGACATTTAAAAATGTAAAAGCATCAACAAGGTACTTTCATCAGACCACGATTCTTTCCACAGCAATAACAGATGGGTTAAATGCCACTGTAGTAATATATATCTGTATTATTTAACATACGTTGCCTTAATCGGAAATGTTCATTAACTTCAGAATTGCGTGATACTATTTCAAAGTGATTCCGTCATTATGACAGATAATAAATTGTATTTACCTGCAAAAACAAACCTGGAAAGAGACGAGAGGATCTGAGGAGAAAAACGAGATTTTGTATTTGAATTATTAATGGGATATATCATAAGTTAAATCAGGAGAACAGACCACAATTGTGCAGTATATGTTGTCCTTTTCTCATACTATTACAGCAGAATCCAAATGGGAAAAAAAATAATCATGAGGAAAAGAACGTCTCAGGTTACACGTGTAACCATGGTTCCCTGAGAATAGGGAGCGAGATGCTGCGTCCCCTAGGGATCGCTATGGGGGGAATGCCTCCAGCATGCCAGGTGTCTGAAGCGTGAGTCTAAACATGACAATGAACTTAACATTGCCTATGACGTCACCACAGGTGCGACCGTGAGTATAAAAGGGCACCTGGAAATAATGTCATCCACTTCTTGTCTGAAGGAGACCAGAGCAGGAATGCCAGGAGCATGGCAAAGGGTCACAGCGTCTCATTCCCTATTCTCAGGGAACCATGGTTACATGCATAACCTAAGATGTTCCCTTTCAAAAGGGAACTTGTGCCGCATCCCCTAGGGGTCACGGGAACGGAATGAGATGGACAGTTATGTCCCAATAGAAAACGATGATGATAAGAGAGATAACATCATCATCCGGCAGCTCGCCACAAATGAATGAGAAATAAACATACCTCTCTGAATTCATCTACAAGCTCCACCTGTGAGCCCCACAACTTCAGTCTCCCACTCGCCTCAGCCGCATCAGGGCCTAAACCATGAGATACAGATGGCTGGCCCAAAAATGCCAGGGAAACATGGAGACTGAAGAGAACAATAAAAAAATTAAAAAGTAAAAGAAAAAGAAAAACTAAACTGACTGATCTGAAGGCAAAAACCACAAGCGGAAAAAAATAAATAAAACAAAAGTAAGTAACCAGAAAAAACTGTTATGCCAAGAAAAAAAGAAAAATTAATTCAAGTTGGTTAAAACTAAAAGTCAAAATAAAGCTAGAAATCAAACAGAGCTCTAGTCACAGCAAAAAACAACAACATAGAAATAACCTGAATTTAGGCACAAAAAAATCAAACTAAAGAAAATAAAGCTTGACTAGAAAACTAGGAACGGCACAATAAAAACAAGATGTGAACAACAAGACTCATTAACACAATCTGGCACGGAAAAAAAAAACACAAAGGGAATATAAAGGGAAGCTAATGAGGAGTAACATGTTAGATTAATAATGAGTTAACAGGGTAACAAGAGGGTGGGGCAACAATAGACAGTTGAACGCATGACGCAGACACCACAACAACACGTGCCGAAGCACATGCCGAAGAAACACAAACACCACACGGCGAAGCTCGTGACCGGACAAACAAGACAGCCATGTGTTCCGGACGAACAGCGGTACAAACACAAGGTAGATCAAACCGCCGTCCTGACACCTAACTGACTGCGAAGACTTAACAGAGCAGCCGTCAAGTGTTAGACAGTATTCTAGGTTATTACGTGAAGAAGTTTTTGGTCCAAAAATTAGAATCTGTTTTTTCTGAATTAAGTAGTAAGAAATTACTGGTCATCCAATTTTTTCAGCTATGCATTCTGTTAATTTTGTGAATTGGTAAGTTTTGTTTATGACATCTCTTCGTTTACTACTACAAACTGATAACAGTCAGATAAGTATGATTTGAATCAGACAATGCTATTCCACTAATGCCAACATAATTTTCACGTCTATTCAAAAGAATATTGTGGTTGATAGTGTCGAATGCAGCACTAAGATCCAGTAACACTAATAGAGAGATACAACCACGATCTGATGATAAGAGCAAATCATTAGTAACTCTAACGAGAGCAGTCTCAGTACTATGGTACGGTCTAAATCCTGACTGGAAATCCTCACAGATACTATTTCTTTCTAAAAAGGAACATAGTTGTGATGAAACTGCCTTTTCTAGTATTTTTGACAGAAAAGTGAGATTTGAGATCAGCCTGTAATTGACATTCTCTAGGATCAAGTTGTGTTTTTTTAATAAGAGATTTAATAATAGCCAGCTTAAAGGTTTTTGGTACGTATCCTAGTGATAAAGATGAATTAACAATATTAAGAAGGGGATCTATGACTTCTGGAAGCATCTCTTTCAATAGCTTAGTTGGTATAGGGTCTAACATACATGTTGTTGATTTTGATGATTTAACAAGTTTAGACAATTCTTCCTCTCCTAAAGCAGTAAATGAATTGAATTTTTCCTCAGGGACACTACAGTGCACTGTCTGACATGATACTGTAGTAGACAGTTGCATGGTTATAATTTTCTCTCTAATATTATCAATCTTGCAAGTAAAGAAGTTCATAAAGTCATTACTGCTGTGCTCTTTGGAAACATCAGAAGTTGAAGCTTTATTTCTTGTTAATTTAGCCACTGTATCAAATAAATACCTAGGGTTGTGTTTGTTTTCTTCTAAGAAATTTGAAAAATAAGTAGATATAGCCTTTTTAAGGCCTTTCTGTACATAATCATTCTCTCTCTCCACGAAATGCGAAGAACATCTAGTTTTGTTTTCTTCCAGCTGCGCTCCATTTTTCTGGCTGCTCCCTTTAGGGCCAGAGTGTGCTCATTGTACCACGGAGTTGGATTAGTTTCCATAATCTTCTTTAAGCACAGAGGAGCAACTGAGTCTAATGTGCTGGAAAAGACAGAGGCAATAGTTTCTGTTGCAACATCGAGGTCTTCTAAGCTGTCTGATATGCTGGGTGGCAGTTTTGCAGACTTGGCTAAATAGAGTATACACAAGACGAAATAATGATCTTAGATGTCATCGCTCTGCTGCAGAATTTCAACGGCATCAATATCGATTCCATATGACAATATTAGATCTAAAGTATGATTACGACAATGAGTGGGTCCTGACATGTGTTGTTTAACTCAATTATAGTTTAGAATGTCTGTAAATGCCAATCCCAATGCATCATCATTTTCTACATGGATATTAAAATCACCAACAGCAAGGACTTTATCCGCAGCCAGTACTAACGCTGATAGAAAGTCTGTAATGTGCCTGTATACAGCAGCCAGCACAAAATGTCAACTTACATAGAGTTACATAAAGCACCATCTCTTAGAAGGATTATATTTGAAGGACTTTGGAGTAATACTGAAGATATTACTATAAATTCTTTGTAATGATTTGTACAGTTATTAATCAATTTATGGGTGGAATATGAATATAATAATTCATAAGGTTTTATGAATTATTATTATGCACATACCGACCCAAGGGGGAATTAACCATATATGGTGAATTAACTACAACGAATTATAATCAATCACATATATGATTAGTTCTGTTTTAATAATTATGTAGAGTATTATCGGTTTTTACGACAGAAATATTATCCTCTGGCCACGAGGGTAAATTTCTACGGTAGCATCCAAACCTAAAGCAAGGATATTAGAATCAGAACATTAAAGTGACTCGGTTGTTGCTGAATGAGCAAGTGAACAAAAAGCATGGATATGATGTATTTAATATACAGAACGGGTAATACAAATGTTATACGGATAAATTTACACAAGTAGATACAGATACATACAGGTGAAAGTAAAGGCAGAAAAGAGCGAGGTGATCAAAGAATGGCCAATTCCAGCAGTTAACCTTAAAGAGCCAGCAAGGAAACCCAGTATTTAAAATCTTAACAAATACTTGCATATAGGTTCGTTGTGGTACTTCGAGTTTCGGAACGCTCAATGTGGTAGTTGGTCCTTCAGGAGGTGATGTTCAGCGAAGTTTCACACGAAGGCTTAACTGGAAGTAAGATGACCGGAAGATAGAGAAGAGAGTCCGTCTCTATGGCAGGAACTTGTGCAGGAAACTTGTGCATCGAAAAGACGCGTGTCGTGGTATTTTAAAGACAACAGACCAGAACGCCTTCTTGATAACGTCCTCCAATGATAGTGTTGCAATTTGGCAGTTTTCCACATCCCTTTGTTCTGTCTCCCGGGTTAATTTATGGTATGTCAAATCGGTGCATTTTTTCATAGTACTATTAAACATTGAACGATGCATTTGACAGAAATGTAACGTACATGAGACGTTTGATCTCTCCGCTTTACGGAGAGATCAAACTCGACAGGTGTCGCTCATCCTATACAGAAAATACACTCTATAGTCTCCTACTATTGTTTAACATGAAAACTAACATACTATAGTCAATTCTACGATTCTACACTAGTAACACATACATGCAACAAGCACTACAATGGCAGATACATTCATATTTGCAGGTATAATATCTGTGCATACAGTCTTTATGTAGGTCTTTTGTGTGTGTGTGTGTGTGTGTGTGTCTGTGGGTGTGTGCGTGTATTTTCCTTTTTATGACCGTTTGGAATTTGGGCCTGTCTCCTAGAAACCCGATCCGTGGTGTTCGCATCTCCTTTGAAGTCGCAGAGGAGAGGTTCGGGACTTATCGAAATAGTCATAAAAAAGAGTCTCGTGATCCATTAGTGTCTGCCGGGCCGGAATCAATGTAAGATTTACAAACCGAAGTTCCGTGAATTGAGACTTAAACACAGTTTATGGTGGGACCTGCTCATCTTTGAGACTGTGCAGACCCTTCATCTTTCTTATGACGATTGTGTCGATAATCGTAACCTTGAGGGCTAGGCTCATTTAAAGTAATGTAATTGTCTGGTTTTAGCCAAGTTTCTGTCAAACACAGCACATCTAGATTATTGTCTGTGATAATATCATTTACAATAAGTGCTTTTGAAGAAAGCTTTTGAAGAATCAGTGTCCTGAGAAGCGCGCTTAGGGTTGAGCATATGCATTGGCTGGTCTATAACCTGAAAATCAAGCTTTTATAACACTATTTGAGCATAAGAAACAGAATTTGGGACAATTCATTTGTAACGAACTGCTCCGAGACATGAGGGTTGAGGATCCAAACACAGTTTATTGAAAATCCACAATTGAATCCAAAGTACAGGTAACAGGTCAAAAACACAGAAAGGCTGTCAAAACAAACAAAAAGGCAGAAACACACAGGCAAAACAGGGAAATCCAAGAACGGGCAGAGATCAAGAAACCAAAAATGCGGAGGTTAACACATGGGCTGGAGTGGGCTCTGGAGTGGACTCTTGGGCTGGAGTGGACCCATATGCTGGAGAGCAGTGCGTGGCCCAAACACACAAAATAGCCATAGCCATAATGGGTAGGAGCAAGGGAATGACCTCTGGAAAGGACAGCGCAGGTACTGGCAGGCTTGAGAGTGTTGAGGCCGGTGGGTTAGATGGCGCTGACCTAGGGATGCTGGCTGCACGTACTGACTTCAATGGTTTGTCTTCCAGATTTGAAGCCAGTCTCAAGAGCTTAGGGAAAGCCTGAACGTCTTCATGTGCAGCACTCATGACGACCGGGAACACAGATGTGGTGTCCATGATGGCTGAAGACTCTGGTGAGGCACCTGTGAAGGCTGGAGACTCTGGCATAGTGGCCATGGCGGCTGGAGGTTCAGACGTGGCAGCCATCCTGTCCGAAGACACAGGAGGAGCGGCAATCTTGTCTGAAGACACAGGCGGAGTGGCCATCATGTCTGAAGACACTGGCTTGGCGGCCATGAAGGGACAAGACTCAGGAATGGTGGTCATGACGAGAAGAGACTCTGGTATGGCAGCCATCTTGTGAACTGGCTTTAGTGCAGAAACTACAGGGCAGGAAGGTCCGTATAGCAAAGGGCTAGCAATCATCAGAACTGGGCATGCTGGTGACTGTGATGGGCCAAGCTCTGTGGCCACTGGAGCTTGGTGTGTGCTGCCCGTCCCCAAAAAATGTTTAGGGAAAGTGTCCTTGTCCATTTCCCCAACAGTGAAGGAGGAGAGGAACCAGCCAACAGCAGAGCATAGTCCAGAAACTCAACGAGTGACCCTCAAGGACCATCACGTATGAGATTAGATTGATAATATTCATTAAGTCCATAACAGAAGAAGTCTATGAGAGCATAGTCTGGGAAGTTAGAGAAATTGGCAATGTTCAGAAAGTCCTGGATATAGTCTTTGAGTGGTCGATTACCTTGTGCTGTGTACATTGTAAATGGTAAAGGATAAAGATCACCAGAGCTGTTTCATATTAAGCTGAAAGAACCTAGTGACAAATACATCAGCTGTGATTTTGAGACTTGTATGAGAATGGCAGACGTGTCTACGGAATCTCGCCCCTCCTAAAAAAGAAAAAGACATAAAACTGACATTTCCTGTGAAATCTGACAGCTCAAAGTTGTGAGTCGGGGTAAAGCAGAGAGACAGTGTTGATTTTAATTATCCATTTGCTCAATAATTGATTTTGGTTCATCTTTAACCAAAATAAATTTCCATAATGACATTCTGCACATGACTTCCCTTTTCTGTCACAGGGACTTAATTTTTAAAAGATCTTTTCAGTTAGAAAAATAAAACATGACTTACAAGATTAACATGACCAAATGTTCACCCAACACTACAGAAGAACAGACGTACAGTTGTGTATAAACATAAGGTTGCAGAAACTGGAAATGTAAATATTTTAAACTAATTAAAAGGGATCATGAAATTGCTTGTTGTTTTTTATTTAATGCTGCTTATTAAACTAAGCTACTGCACTGAACAGATGTTTACATGTTGTCCACAAGACAAAATAACTGAGTTTTACTACATAGCTATAGTTTGTCCTTAGCAGTTAAACTGTCCATCATTTTTTAGAAAAATCCTGCAGGTCCTGCAACTCTGGTTTTCCAGCATCTTCTGCATATTTCTAAAAACATCACACATCAAACAGACATGTGTGTGCTGTCTGGGAGTGGATATTTGTCAAATATACACCACAACAATGTTTTTTTCACAAAGAAATAGAATGCCAATGAAAACACCAAGACTTTAATAGCAGTATCCACCTTTATTAAACATATTAAAAGCAAAATCCATATGTATACGTATGCTGTAAAGTAAAATATGTCGAAAATACGTAAAGTAAAATATGTGAAAAAAGAAGCTTTTAATTACATGTATACGCCAAATGCATGAGTACAGAATGCAGCTCTTTTCATGAACCTTTTGTGAATCAAACGCATCAGTAGACTTTGGTTACACTATCCAGATATATGACTGTGTCAATAATATACACTAGGCCCCCAATTTTTCTAGCAAAACTCCCAAAACCCAATTTAGCCATCATATTGAAAGATCTGCAGTTGTTTTGAATGTGTGAGATTTTAAGAAGAGATTTCTTGAGGTTTAAATTAAGATTCTGTCCGTTTCCTTTAATCATAAACAGCAAGTTTCAATAATACCATAATGGACAGTGTTGTAATTTGTGGTTACATTGACTGTAATTGAATAATCTCTTTGCTATGAAACAATTCCAGCCTCATTTTAAGCAATGCATGCAGATATCTAATCACTCGATAAGTTATAATTAAGGTATTTTAACTGAAGCACTTGATTATCCTTAGAGTTAAAGCATCCTGATATGTTTTCATGATTTTGCAGGTGGCAGGGGGACTTCAGTTGGAGGGTTTGGCTCATCGTCAATCTTTAAATCACGGCAGAACAACACTGGTTCTTCACCAAGACCCAGTTTGTACTGCCACAGATATAAACGCTCGTTTGGCTTCAGCTCAAATGTGAGTTGTTCTTCCACTTCAGTCATTTCGTTCCAGCTTTCATTTTCAGTGCTGACATGAGAACCTCCATATTCTGCAGAAAAGGAGAACTGACACTTCGCAATTAACCCTGCAAGGTCTCCAGATTCAATCGAGGCTGACGCGGCTATCTTCCAGTTGTGTGTGATCTGAGTCATCTTCTCCTTATTGTATCCAACCTTTTTATTGATTTTCTTTGTCCATGTCACTGGTGTATTGCTGTCATTAGATATAGTTTTAATATTCTCCCAAATGCCAAAGGCTGGACCTTTAGTTACTGACAGACCACCAGGGAGGAAGTTAAGAACATTGGGATGAACGGAATAGACACCAAAGAACTTATCTTTGCTGAGGTCGTAACTGCCGCAGAACTCAACTCCCCACTCTGAGCCTGGCTTGAGGACGTAGCAGTGGTTTGGCATGCCCCAGTAATAGAGACCATTTTGGCACTCTGGGTGCAGCTTGTATTCTGCACTATTTGTGTCTTGATGCAAGTCGTTTGTCACTCGATAAGTGCCTTTTGCTTTGAAGATGATATAATATCTTCCATAGGTTGAAAGGTAGTGATCTCCACCCTGGCAGTTGGGATGAAGGCTCCAAACTTGAGCACAGCTGTCTGTCGTCAGGTTGTTAACTCTGCGGAACGACTTTCCCTTGATGATGAAAAAGGAGCCATCTTTACTACCAAGGTAATGGTCTCCATCTTTGCAGGCAGGGTGCAGATTGAAAATAGAGATGTCTAAACCTTCTTTTACATCAATTGTCTGCATATAGCAGCCGAGATCAGAGCGGATTATATAATGGTATTTGCCCTCTGCACAGAAGTCAGTGCCTTTTGTTTTGCTCTTGGGAATAATGCCTGTCATTGTGTCTGAACCTGCAACACAGAATAAACCAAGCATTCAATCTCCACACCCAATGGAATGCTGTTATTTTAGTTCTTCTATAGATTGAGCTCACTGATTACCAAAACAGCTTTATATAGTAGGGAGGAAAAAAAATAATGCTAACGTCTCGGTTACAAAGGTAACCCTCGTTCCCTGAAGGAGGGAACGGAGACGTACGTCGGACAGACCGACGAATAGGAATCTCGCCAGAGAAGCCAATCTACTTCGAGTGTAACTAAACGAGCCAATGCACATTGGCATGCAATCATCTGCATCAGCTGCTCACCTCGCAGCGCGGGTATATAATGAGCAGCAGGTGCGTTGCATCTTCAGGTTTTCGCTGAGGAGCCGAACCAAGCAGGCGGCAGCACAGCAGGACAACAACTGTGGCGACGGGACGTACGTCTCCGTTCCCTCCTTCAGGGAACGAGGGTTACCTTTGTAACCGAGACGTTCCCATTCAGTCGGTCACGTTCGACGTACGTCGGACAGACCGACGAATAGGAATCCCTACCAAAGCGCCACAGGAGCTGCCCTCCTCCAGCGCTCTGTTGTAAGCCACCTGAACCCCCTTGCCTGCGGACGGTGGGACAGGGCTAACACACAGAGAGGGTCGATCACTGTTGTTCCAAAACCCATTCAGTGAGACTATTGGATAACGCTGGGAAAGCGTAACCTTCGTTTGAAGGAACGCTGCGGAAGCCACATCCTTCCCCGAAGGAGTTATGTGGAGAAGTACATATGGACTAACCCTGTAGGGCTGTGCTACATATGGAAGAACTGGGGTGACTCCAACTCGATAGAGATGGGTTCTCCCAGAGGGAAAGACACGGGCTTCGTTTAAGAGCAGCCGTGGAAAAGCCATATGGGATCCCCGTAGGGTCACACATATGGAACCCAGCCTAAATCCGGTTCTCAAGGATACAACGGAGTATAGGCCTGGCGCCAGACGCTCCGCCACGTCGGCTGCCGAAGGGTAACCGGAGGACTCAACAGGGTCTGCCCGTAGGGACTCTCTGGAGAATAGAACGCGCATGTAGCGCAGCAAGCCGACACTAAGCCGGGGCCTCTCCGTGCCTCTGACCTGAGGCGAGAACACGGGAGGAGACCGGCTCGACACGAAGGCTATAGTATCTAGCGAACGTGTTAGGTGTCGCCCAGCCCGCAGCTCTACAAATGTCTGTTAGCGAGGCGCCACAAGCCAGCGCCCAGGAGGATGCCACACCTCTCGTGGAGTGAGCATGCAACCTGAGCGGGCAGGGCATGCCCTGAGCTTGGTAAGCCATGGCGATGGCATCCACTATCCAGTGGGCCATCCTCTGCTTGGAGACAGCCTTTCCCTTCTGCTGGCCTCCGTAACAGACAAAGAGCTGGTCTGAGGTCCTGAAGCTTCGAGTTCTGTCTATGTACAGTCGCAAGGCGCGAACTGGACAGAGCAAAGCCAGGGCTGGGTCTGCCTCCTCCGAGGGCAGCGCTTGCAGGCTCACTACCTGGTCCCTGAAGGGAGTGGTAGGAACCTTGGGCACATAGCCAGGCCGGGGTCTTAGTACCACATGGCTATCACCCGGCCCGAACTGTAGGCACGATTCGTCGACCGAAAATGACTGCAGGTCCCCTACCCTCTTGACGGAGGCCAATGCCACCAGCAGCAAAGTCTTCATAGACAGAATCTTTAAGTCTGCTGACAGCAAAGGCTCAAAGGGAGCAATCTGAAGTGCTCTGAGCACCAGAGTAAGGTCCCAAGAGGGTATGGAGGGGGACGAGGAGGATTTAACCGTCTCGCCCCCTAAGGAACCTGACGACCAGGTCGTGCTGACCAACAGATTTGCCATCTATGTGGTCGTGGTAAGCGGAGATAGCAGCAGAATGGACTTTGAGGGTGGAGGGGGACAGCCTACGCTCCAACCCCTGCTGCAAGAAGGAAAGCACGACACCGATCGAGCATCTTCGGGGGTCTTCCCGGCGAGAAGAGCACCACTCGACGAACAGGTTCCACTTCGAGGCGTAAGCACGTCTCGTAGACAGTGCGCGAGCCGAAGTGATGATGTTAAGTACCTCGGGGGGTAAGTCACCTAGAACCTCCGCGTCCTGTCCAGGGACCAGACATGGAGTTTCCAGAGGTCTGGACGCGGGTGCCAAAGAGTGCCCCGTCTCTGAGAAAGAAGGTCGTTCCTCAGAGGAATGGGCCAGGGAAGGGCTGTCGCGAGGAGTGAGAGTTCTGGGAACCAGGTCCGGTTGGGCCAGTAAGGCGCAATCAGCAAGACCTGCTCCTCGTCCTCCCTGACTTTGCACAGAGTCTGTGCAAGTAGGCTCACTGGGGGAAACGCATATTTGCGCAGGCCCCGGGGCCAGCTGTATGCCAGTGCGTCTGTCCCGAGTGTTCCCCCGGTCAGAGAGTAAAACAACTGGCAGAGGGAGGTTTCTGGTGAGGCAAACAGGTCTACCTGAGCCTCTCCGAACTCTCTCCAGATCAGCTGAACCACCTGGGGGTGGAGTCGCCATTCTCCTGGCAGCGCAGCTCGTGATAGCTCGTCGGCCACACGGTTGAGCACACCGGGGACATGAATGGCGCGAAGCGACCTCAGAAACTTCCGACTCCACAGGAGGAGATGACGGGCGAGTTGCGACATGCGACGGGAGCGTAGACCACCTTGATGGTTGATGTACGCAACGGTCGCAGTGTTGTCCGTACGGACCAGTACATGCTTGCCCCGTAGCAGGCCTTTGAGGCGGCTCAGAGCAAGGCGTACTGCCAGCAACTCGAGGCAGTTGATGTGCCAATGCAGATGGGGTCCCGTCCAAACCCCTGACACTGCATGCCCGTTGTACGTGGCACCCCAGCCGGTGGCAGAAGCATCTGTGAACACCACAGCATGCCGGGACACCTGTTCTAAGGGCACTCCTGCCCGAAGAAACAAGGGGTCCGACCACGGACTGAAGGTTCGGCGGCACTCCTGAGTGATTGACACCCGGAACGTGCCGCGCTGCCACGCCCATCTCGGGACTCGGCCGTGAAGCCAGTGCTGAAGCGGTCTCATATGAAGCAGACCGAGCGGTGTTACAGCCGCAGCAGCCGCCATATGCCCCAGGAGCCTCTGAAAGAATTTCAGTGGGACCGCTGTCCTGCCGTTGAACGTATTCAGGCAGTTCAACACTGACCGAGCACGTTCCTCTGTGAGGCGTGCTATCTGCTCGACCGAATCCAACTCCATACCGAGAAAAGAGATCCTCTGCACCGGGGCGAGTTTGCTCTTTTCCCAGTTGACCTGAAGCCCCAACTGGCTGAGGTGTCTGAGCACCAAATCCCTGTGTTCGCACAACTGATCCCGGGACTGTGCTAAAATGAGCCAGTCGTCGAGATAGTTGAGAATGCGAACACCCTGTTCTCTCATGGGAACAAGGGCTCCCTCCACGACCTTCGTGAAGACGCGGGGAGACAGGGCCAGCCCGAAGGGTAGGACTCTGTACTGATATGCCCGACCTTCGAACGCGAACCGCAGGAAAGGCCTGTGTCGCGGAAGGATCGAGACATGAAAGTACGCGTCCTTCAGGTCGATCGCTGCAAACCAATCCCGGAGACGGACGCATTCGAAAATGCGTTTCTGCGTGAGCATCTTGAACGGTAGCTTGTGAAGGCTCCGATTCAAGACGCGCAGATCCAGGATCGGTCGTAACCCGCCGCTTTTCTTGGGTACAATGAAGTAGGGACTGTAGAACCCTGACCTCATATCGGCTGGAGGGACCGGCTGTATCGCATCCTTCGCCAGTAGGACTGCGAACTCCGCACGCAAGACAGGGGCATCGACATCTTTCACTACAGTGAAGTGGACACCCCTGAACCTGGGGGGACGCCGGGCGAACTGAATCGCATAGCCGAGCCTGATGGTCCGAATGAGCCAGCGGGACGGACTGGTGAGCGCTAACCAGGCCCCCAGAGACCGTACCAGCGGGACCAGAGGAACCACAGGCGCACCCGCAGCGGGGCAGCGAGGTGGAACGCAGGGACGCGGCCCGGGGGCTCTCTCTGCGAGGCGGCCCGACGCGGCGTCACAGTGTGCTGTGCAACACTTACCTGCTTCCACGGGTGGACAGAGGGAGCAGTCGAGGCTTTGACTGCCTGCTGCTCGCTGCTGTCCGCTGGCGAGAGAAGAGGGGGATGAGAGTGGTGAGGTTCTTGCCCTCCCACTGCTCTCCGAGCCCTCTTCGGACCCGGAGATAGAGGAAACTGCTCTTTTATTGAGAATTTGGGTACCGCTGGCTGTTGGGCCAGCGGCGGAACAAAAACAAAAGGAAACAAAAGATTTTCCACCCGGCCCTCCTCCGGGGGAAGGAGCGGTGCGGTCACCACCTCCTGTAGAGCAGTCCTCTCCATCTCCGGGTCGCCCGTCCTAGGGCCGCTTGGACTTGGCCTTGCCACCCTTCTTCTTGGGGGGTGGCGGGACGGGCTGGGCGCCCCGACCGCGACCGGCTCCACGGCGCCGCTTAGCCGGAGGCTGCTGCTGATGGGGCGCGGGAGCGGGGGCGGCCGCAAGGGGGCGCCCTCGGCGACGAGCAGTCTGAGGTGCTGCGGGCGGTGGTGGAGCAGCAGCTGACCGCCTCGGCAGGATATGACTGATGGTCTCAGACTGCTTTTGTACAGTCGAGAACTGTTGGGCAAAGTTCTCGACCGCGTCGCCGAAGAGGCCGGTCTGGGACACGGGGGAATTAAGAAACCTGACCTTGTCGGTATCCCTCATGTCCGCGAGACACAGCCAGAGATGGCGCTCCTGGACCACAAGTGTGGACGTCGCACGAACCACTGACCGCGCCGTAACCTTTGTCGCACGAAGCGCGAGGTCCGTCGCGGCACGAAGTTCCTGAAGAACTTGTGGGTCATGACCACCCTCATGCAGATCCCTCAGTGCCTTGGCCTGATGGACCTGCAACATCGCCATAGCGTGTAGGGCAGAGGCAGCTTCCCCACAGGCCTGGTAAGCCTTGCCGGTAAGATCCGATGAGTGCTTACAGGCCCGGGAAGGGAGAGACGGCTCCCCCCGCCAGGTGGAGTTAGGGCACAGTTGCATAGCAACGGCCCGTTCCACAGGGGGTATGCGCGTATAACCCTTCGCTGCCCCGCCGTCAAGGGTGGTGAGGGAGGAGGACCCACCGACACGGTTTCGGGCAGTAAAAGGTGCCGTCCACGTGCCAGTGAGCTCTTCATGCACCTCCGGGAAGAAAGGCACTGGGGTGGGGGGCTGAGAACCAGCCCTTGCCACCCCGAGATACCAATCGTCCAACCTCGAGGGCTCGGGACACGGTGGAGGATTCCACACGAGCCCGACCCTGTTGGCGGCCCGGGAAAGCATAGCCATCATTTCCGGGTCTGAATCGGGCACAGTTGTCACTCCCGAGGGAGGCAGCTGCGCCGAATCGTCATCCGCGGAAGTATCAGGCTCACCCTCCGATGCAGCGATCGACATCCGGTCATCCTGGGGAGCTCCGAAGGATACGGATGGTACACACCTCTGGGGTGGTCCACCGCGCTCCCCCGGCAGCTCTACTGGCTGCGGAGTGCAGGAGGGATGAGGGTTCCTAGGGGGTTGGTTCCCCGAAGGAAGCGCGCTCACCGTGATCCTCAGGTCACCAGTGCCGCTGCCCGAAGCAACCCTCTGAGGAGGATTGGAACGAGGCAACGGCACCGGGACTCCGCCCCTTTGCAGGAACTGGAGTCTAGACCGCAACTCCGCGGCGGTCATCATCCCACAATGGGTACATGACTCGTCCACAAACGCCGCCTCAGCGTGCCTTAAGCCCAAGCACGCGATACAGCGTTGGTGACCATCCCGGGGCGCCAGGTAACGACCGCATCCAGCAGCACACAAGTAGAACGACATCTTTAAAAAGACGCGAACTACTCGTGTAAGCTCTTTCAAGGACTGACTCTTTTAGGTGCTGAAGCACGCAGGGGAATAGCCGCTGCAGCACAGACAGGGAATGTGCAGCCTGTCGTGTGCACTCTCTTTGCAGACGCTGCTCTTACCAGCTGTGAGAACAGCTTTTTAGCGCTCTTAAAGCGCACCGTCACCAGCCGTGAAAACGGCCTTCACGCTGATACACAGCTTAATTTGCTCAAATAAAAAAAGGCAAAACACAAAGCAAAGAAGAAAAAATCGGCCCCGCTGCTGTGCTGTTCCTCCTGCACCGGACGAGAAGAGCAATCAGAGAGAGAGCTGGCTCGTTGAAGTCCGTTCTTCAAACACTCGCTCGTAGAAACCACCGTGTTTGCAGTAGTTCGGCTCCGAAGCGAAAAGCTGAAGATGCAACGCACCTGCTGCTCATTATATACCCGCGCTGCGAGGTGAGCAGCTGATGCAGATGATTGCATGCCAATGTGCATTGGCTCGTTTAGTTACACTCGAAGTAGATTGGCTTCTCTGGCGAGATTCCTATTCGTCGGTCTGTCCGACGTACGTCGAACGTGACCGACTGAATGGGAACCAAAGATATAATCCTAAGATTTTATTTCAATGCATTTAATCATCCAGTAGAAAAGTAGATAAAGCTTTATCAGGTAAAACTTTAAGCATAAAAGGTTCATAATTAACAGATGTGGTGGTGGTGGTTACAGCTATATCTCAGGCTACGCTTCCATCTGGTATCCTTCCATTTCATACAGTAATCTGATTCATTTTCTCAGTTTACAGGTATTCAAAAAAAATGATGAGCCCACAAATGCTCAGTATTAGAAACGTACTTACTTGGACAACTGTAGACTACAACACTGAGTCAGAAAAGCAGAGTCTCCTCGATCAAGTCTGAGATGCTTGTCTGACAGATTTCTGTCTTAAATAAAGCTCCTCAGAGGGCTGGACAAACACACCCACAAGCCTCAGGGCAAACCAGTCAACAAGAGTTATCAACTGCCATGTCTAGTTTTGGTTTTGTTCAATGTTCATGATTCATGTCTTATTTTGTGGTTTTCACAGTCTTGTTTTACCATGTGCTCCCCTTTGCCATGTCAAGTCAAATCAAGCCAAGTCTTTGTTTTATGTTTGATTATGTTTGGAATTATTAAACTTAACTTAGGTTCTTCAAGCTCACCTCCACATCAACAGTCAGTGCACTTTCAAGCAGTGGCTGCAAGTGTTTTTTTTAAGAATATAAATACAATATACAAATGTACTTAATAAAAAACATTCATTATTTGTGACACGTTGCAAAGTGCAATATGAATGTCAGACCATGGCAAATAAAAGTTGGTTTCCATTTGCTCAGACAGCAAACAAAAATTCATTTAAATAAAATAAAAAATGTAAAATATTTGATGTTTAACTAAAAGTCAATTTGATTTGTATGGTTAAATCATCAAAGGTCAGCAGTGACGGTGGTCTGATTCAGTCCATGTACTTTTGCATCCATCACTTTTTCTTTTATAACCATGATGAGAAAAGCAAAGTTACAAAGTGACATTCAGGTATGCAAAGGAGCAGGCAGAAAAGACAATCCATGTGCAGCTTGATTTATTTATGTGGGAGGTGGAGTGGAGGCGGAACAGTGGGTGGGATGGTGGGCCAGGTCCATGGAGAGAAAGAAGGCCTGGAAATTGAGGCAGGGTTGAAGACCCCCATGGCGGAGCGGATGACCACCACGGCAGTGCAGACAGGCTTGAAGACTCCCATGGCGGAGCAGACGACCACCACAGTAGATCTGGTAACACTGGGAACCAATACGGCTGCTCAGGTGAATCTGAAACATAGAGTTCAGGTAGGTTAGTTTTGGCCACAAGGGCCTTAATACAACAGGCTGGGAGCTCAGGAACACTCTCCAAGGATCTGACTAGAATGTCCTCTCTGGTCATGTTGCTGCAGGCAGACAGTTCAGGACCGACCTTTGTGGTCGTGACGAGGCAAACAGGCATTTCTGGTATGGCCTTTATGGTATTGTCGAGGCAGACAGGGAACTCAGGGACGACCTCCGTGGTCGTTTCAGAGCAGACTAGGAACTCATGCATGACCTCTGTGGTCATATCAGGACAGACAGGAAGTTCATAGCTTACAAGACTGAGCTCTGGAACCGGGGCAAACTCGGGAGTGGACTCATGGACAGAGGTGGACTCAGAAGTGGAGTCATGGACTGGAGCGGGCCCTGGAGCAGTTTAACGGACTTGAACGGGCCTTGGAGCAGATTCATGGACTGGAGCAGGCTCTGGAGTTGATTCATAGACTGGATCCGATGTATGCGCAGCCATCTTGGCTGGGGGCTCACAGACAACCACCTTAGCCATGACAGGACAGGGCGAAAGTTCATAGACGGCCTCCTTAGCCGTGACAGGACAAGTTGAAAGTTCATAGCTAAGTACTGCTGACACCACTAGAGGGTCTGCAGCAGATGCCACCACCTCTGGAGGTTCTACAGTGGTACCATCTGAAAACAGGAATCATAAATGGCCTCTGTGGCTGTGCTAGACAAAAACTGAGATCAAGTGTCCTGCAATAAAGCAATAGAACTAATATGGAGAGAAGATCTCAAATAAATAGCATAGGACAACGCCTTGCCCTCACAACATCTACAGGATGATATAATCAGAATAATCAAAAATCTAAATTAATGCATAGCCAATGATTAATTTCTAATTGGAAGCACAACCTAAGAGTAATAATCATTTGAAATTGGAGTCAGATTAAACAAGTGAAATTAAGTGAACTTCACAGAGGCGCTGAAAAGGCATACACGCGTTAACCTTCGCCCAGGCCGTCGGATTCCGTTTTTGGCCCGATGGGGGGTTTCTTACAAAGTGGTGACATTCCCTCCGTGATCTCCCATATCCTGTAGGCGAGTGTCTTTTCAGTGGAAAATTAGGATTTGCAACAAGCAAGAGGTTTGATCTTCTTTTTCTTCAGCTGTTGTGGTAAGTCCATTATTATTTGCCTTTTAGAAGTGTTGAGGGAAAGATAGCCGCATCCTATATAGACACATTTGTAGAATGGGTTGGCATACCCAGATTTAAGACCGGAGACCGAAATCCGGTGGGGTTGGAGAATTAGACAACCACATTTTATCAGGGACATGATAGCGGCAGCATAGATGAGGAATGATATCCCTTGCTTTAAACTTTAAAGAACTCCTTGTTTGCCTACGCAACAAGAGATTAACCTTAAATTGGAATAACATCATCCAAATTTTATTCTGGTATTCAACAGAGGGCTGTACATTAAAATCTAAATTCTGAGGTAAAGAATTCTTAGCTACATGTTTATTTGCTTTGCTGCAACAACGTTGCAACATTGAAAATAAGCAAATGGTCATGTTAACTTGTGAAAAAATCTTGTGATTGGATAAACCAAAAGATAAGGAACAAAATCTCTCACTGGAACCCTTTGTGTGTGAAATATAAAGCTGGACAAAACAGTGTTATGAAACTAAAAATTTATAAAAGAAAAGATTCGGTTAATATTCTGTCTCAGTTCTGGAGAACTGCTGCCATGCAGAAGTCCTGGAGAGACTGCAATTGGGAAAATACACTAAATTTTAAAACTGATGTATATAAGGATAATTACGATGTCACTGAGAGGCTTGTAACCAAGCCTGAGGGTTTCACCTATTCAGAGGACATGTTCAGCTTGTCTTTGTTTCATAAAAGAAATTTAGCCAAAGAATAAGATGAATCACATCACTTTGAAATTGTTCAAGAAGTGCTAAGAAGGTTTACGACTGATGCATAAATTGTGTAAACAGCACTGGTTAAGGTTCAGTCTTATAAAACATAATTTTTACCTTGGTCTTATTTCAAACTTTAATATTACTGTGCTCTTGTATGTTGTTCAGTGTCTTAAAAGAGACTGAAAAAACAAACAGACCAAAAATTAATCTTTGTGCTCTCAATCAAACCTGTGTTTGTCCAACCTTTCTTTTCATATCCAAAGAGATTCTCAGAGGAATGTAATTGATAACTTCTTAGTCCAAAAATAAGAAAATTGTGTCCCAATTCTATATTGTAGTCACAAAAATCTTTAAATGATTTGAGTAATGATTTGACCCAATATTCACAGCATCAAAGTCTATAACTGTTTCCAGTTTAGCCTGTTGCTGTGAACAATGCAGTGCCATCACAGTTGTAGCTGTGGGGCCAAATGCCTTCTAAAAGATCAGTGAGGTGATAATAAGTCACTCTTCACAAATTACTCAGCCAAGACCCTCTTGATACCAGCAAATAAAATTATTTTTAATTTATACTATTTTAATATAATATAATTTATATTATGATCACATTATGATATATATTATATTATGATGGCCAGGGATGGCCTTTAATCTCATGATGATTCAAGCAATGGTGTGGAAGAAGAAAGAATTTTGGAAAAGAGCAGAAGGAATTAGAATGTAGTAAGATGGAACTAGAATGAAGACAGAAGTTGGGAGCACTATTAGTGCTGAGAGAATTATGAGGAATCAATGGAAGGATTCAAATTTGTAATTGTGTTAGACACATTGTTCTCACAGAACACACATTCTAGTTGTTTGTGCTACATGTGCACCTAGACTAGTTGAGTTTATTCTTTAAAACACATGACTGCTTTACTGTAAGTGATGCGTTGACACACTTAGGTTTGAGGTTAGATGCTATACATTCTAGACCATGTGTCTTGTGTAAATTGGAATAACTAGTACTGAAATAGTACAACATGTGTGTCTGTGTTAAATTTGTTTGTCTCCTAAATGGAACACTCAGCTATCCTCCATATAGCTGCAGTTACACCATGCACAGGAGCATAGAATCGCCATAAGGCTACAATGTGCTTCACAATTGCATTAAATGAATTGTTAAGAAAGAAAAATGGAAGGAAGAAATCAAATTAATGGGAAATAACTTCTTTATCTTCTATTTGTGCAAGAATCTTTAATGAGAAAAGTTACAATGCCCAGTATTTATCAACTAAAATAATCAACCTGATTGTCATATCTTGAATAGGCTAATCCATTCAAGAAACATGAAAAAACATGATTTAAAATTTGATTCTATTGATCTGTAACCCAGTGACAATGGGAGGTACAAGTTTTGATTTTCCTTTGCAACAAAACCACAAACAAAGTGGACAAGTGTTAGCAAACTCCTCTCTGGGAGCGCTAGATCATATGGGATCCATCTCATGAACACTTGACAAACACGGAACACACAACACTATTACACATTATTTACTTAAAACACTTATTTATATCTCAATTTGCACACATAACTGTACATACAATTGTCTATATTATATATTGTTTTTTGCTTTTTTTTTTGCACTTTGTCTGTCTTGTAAATTTGTATATTATTATTTTATTCTTTTTATTATGTGTCTTATCACTGTCACTCTGTTGCACTGTGGAGCTTCTGTCACTAAAACAAATTCCTAGTATGTGGAGAATGCATCTCTGAAGTCCAAGGTAATGGATTTAGAGGCCAGATCTCGTAGACAAAATATCAAGATCACTGGTCTTCCTGAGAACATCGAGAAGGGCAACCCAACACAATTTGTCTCTGGCCTATAGCCTTCACTTTTGGGAGAAGCTAACTTTCCACGTGACGTAAAGGTTGACCGAGCTCACTGCATTGGCCCCATCGTGAACAACAGACCACGAGTTATGATTGCCAGGATACATCATGATACTGTTAAGACTGAGATACTGCGGCTCGCCCGTAACCAAAGCCCGCTCTCTTTTGATGGGAGTCGTGTCAGTGTATTTCCGGACTTTCCAGCAGAGGTGTCTTCCCAACGCAAGCTGTTTGACAGTGCACGGGAGAAACTAAGTGCTAAAGGAATAAAATATGGCCTGTTGTACCCTGCCCGTCTCATCTTCACTTATGAGAAGACGAAGAAAATATTTTCGTCCCCGCAGGAAGCCGAATCATACATTGACAGTCTCTCACAGTGATGGAACGTAAAGTGTATAGAGGTACATCATGGTAAGACTTTATTCCTAGCTGCTGGTGGCCTGCATAATCCACTGGAATTTGTATTTATATATATTTTTATACATATATCTCTTAACGGATCAGTTGGGCCATCCGTATATTTTTTCACTAAAGATTTAATTGTCAGGTCAATAATGTTAGAAGATGTTCATGTATGTATATGCTTGCCTTTGCTTTATGAGAATGTTTATTCATTTATTTCTAAAGTTCATCCTTGACTACTATGAGTGTAGACGGAGCTGTGTGTTACTGTTTCGCTGAACAGTTAGTTCGTCACCAATCGGTTTTCACTTTTTCTTTGCTTTATCTTTTTTTCTTTCTACCTTCTCTTTGTGCTCCGTTCAGTGGTCCCACGTTTAAATGCGGTGTTTTGACTTTCGCGGGGATTCAAGAAGCGAGTTTTATTGGGTTAGAATTATGCCAGCTCATCTCTGTATTGGAAATGTTTATGCTTTTTCTTTTGTTTTGCACATTTAACAATACTTATGCATATACTAATTCATCACCCATTTTACTCTATGGTTTATTTCATGCTGTACTTTGATGAGTTTCCTTAAAAAGCATTTGAATATTCTGAGCTGGAATGTGCATGGTTTAAATAACATTGTTAAAAGATCTAAAGTCTTAGTGCATTTGAATTCTTTGCATGCAGACATATTGTTTCTACACGAGACTCATATTAAACATTACTGTGCTCACAGACTTAGATGAAGGTGGATAGGCCAAATGTATCACTCTACCTTCTCTACAAAAGCCTGTGGAATGTCTATATTAATACGTAAAAAAATATTCCTTTTCAACATTTGTCCACTAAACAGGATATTAATGGTATATATGCTCCCAATTTCGATTACCCACATTTTTTCCAATCTGTTTTTACAGTTTTTCACAATAGCTTAACAAGTTTCCTAAACTCTTAACACGGTTAGCACAACATCCGTCTTTGTAGGCTATACAATTAACACATTTCTTGTTGCTTTGATACAAAATGCATACAGTTAACACCAATTTAAAATGCTTGAACTTCTTTTACACACAAGCTCAACCAAGACCAAAACAATGTAATTTTACAGTCAAATTTACAAATGCTTTCACACTGTATGTCAGAACAGATAACATCATGTTCTAAACATAACTTATATAGGCTAAAGTCAAAGTGAACAGCTGTTCATATTGTGAATTGAAACACAAATATATTCCCTGTATTTTATTCCATTGCTAATGAGAAACAGCTTATTGAAATTATGCAAATATATAAATCACAGCTGATTCCCAAGACGAGTACCAGGACAAGGGAGAGGAGTTAGAATGCGTGGTGGCGCTCAAAGAAGGACCAGAGCTAGGGTAACTGATCAAATAAAAGCTACTATCATTGACCATGTCATAAACCACGGGCTATCATACAGAGAGGCTGGTGAACGAGTACAGCCAAATCTCAGCCGGGACACAGTGGCATCCATTGTCCGTATTTTCAGAGAAACCAACAGGTAGGATATTGCTTCTCCTACAGCAATGTGTAAATAATTTTAAAATTTACTGTATTAGAGTGACTGTATGCCTCCGGTCTCTAATATGTAACTGTATTTTGTCCCTCTAAGGATTCAACGTCTACCTCCCTCAGGGGGCAGAGGAAAGCTCTTGAATGAAGAACAGGAACTTGCTATTGTCAACATGGTGATTGCTGACAATGAAATAAAACTGAAGGACATTCAGTCCAGAGTTGTAGAGGACAACCTTGTCTTTGGGAACATTGCAGTAATCAGCATAACATCCATTTCTCGGACTCTAGCTAAACACAGAGTCCGAATGAAACAACTATACAAAGTTCCTTTTGAAAGGAACAGTGAGCGCATCAAGTCCCACATGAAATTATCTATGTTGACAAGGCTGGCTTCAACTTGGCGAAAAGGCGTCGCCGTGGGAAAAACATAATTGGCAAAAGGGCCACAGTTATCGTGCCGGGCCAGAGAGGAGCCAACATCACCATGTACGCCGCAATCTCCAACAACGGTGCACTCCTGCATAAATGTGAGATTGGCCCCTACAACACCGACCGCCTTCTCCTGTTTTTAGAAGACCTGCACGAAAGACTGGTGCCAGAGGTAGAAAGGGGACAGATGGGAGACCACTTGCCAATATATATTATCACATGGGACAATGTGGCATTCCACCATTCCCGTGCAGTCACAGCCTGGTTTGACGCCCATCCAAGGATGATGTCCCATTTCCTTGCCCCTTACTCCCCTTTCCTCAACCCCATTGAGGAGTTTTTCTCAGTCTGGATATGGAAGGTTTTGACCATCGTTCACATGACCAAATGTCCCTCATGGATGCAATGGATGCTGCATGCCAAGACATCACAGCTGAACACTGCCAGGGGTGGATAAGGCATGCCAAAAGATTCTTGCCAGAGAAGATATCAGGTGTGATGTGGATGAGAACATGTGGCCAAATGCAGAAGACCGGGCAGATTAGAACATTACTTTGTTTTGTTTTTTTTTTATTATAATTCCGGTTCTTTTTCTGTTTGTATATCTTGCAGTAATGTCCTTTTGCAAATAAAGTCTTCACTGCAGCAATTCTGTGTCTGTATTTTTTTTTTTTTTACATAAACTTTTACATTTTATAAAGCTACTCTGAGATGGTCATTCATTTTTTGTATTGAATTTCTGCAGCAAAAGAAACAAAATGCATGCATTTACTAAACCCAACAAAACAAAAATGTAGAGAGACTTCAAAAGAAACTACAATGCAAAACACAATCTATGATCAATACAGTATACTGTCTATTGTATAAGGGCAGACCTGACACATAAAATAATGCAGTTTCTGTAATTTTAGCTGATGATAGTGTTGTTTTTTTTTTGTCATTGTGCTATGATTGACTAAATCTTCCTGTTGGAAGAGAACATGTGTTAGTGTTTTGAATAATTATTTGATTTTAAAACATGTTTGCAGTGTTTTGTTAGACATAGTGTATTGTGTTAGTTTATTATTGTATTTTGTAAATTAGTTTTGGGGTTTAGTTTACAATGTGTGATTTTGAGCATGAAATTAACCGTTTTGCCAATTGTGTGTTTTAGGTGTGTTGGTGCGTTAAGAGTTTAGGAAAATTGTTAAATGTATCGAAAAAACTGTCATAGCGATTGTAAAAAACTGTAATAATCATTCCTGATATTGACTCCACTCATCTTATTGTTGGAATTTATTTATTGATCTGCTGAAACATCTGCTCATGCTCTCTTGTTTTTAATTCACCTGCACTCTGCACTTTTTGCACTATGCAATTTATAAAATAAATTTTGTACTTTCTAGACCTCTTCAGTCTTTTTGGATTCAGTGTGCGGTCAGCCATTTTTTTCTTTTTTGCTCAAGTATTTTTTTGTTTCAGGCATAAGGGTGGGTTCTGAGCGTTTCAGGCGTAAGGGTGGGTTCTGAGCGTGTCTCAAGCGTAAGGGTGGGTTCTGAGTGTGTTTCAGGCGTAAGGGTGGGTTCTGAGCGTGTTTCAGGCGTAAGGGTGGGTTCTGAGCGTGTTTCAGGCGTAAGGGTGGGTTCTGAGCGCGTTTCAGGCGTAAGGGTGGGTTCTGAGCGAGTTTCAGGCGTATGGGTGGGTTCTGAGTGTTTCAGGCGTAAGGGTGGGTTCTGAGTGTTTCAGGCGTAAGGGTGGGTTCTGAGTGTTTCAGGCGTAAGGGTGGGTTCTGAGCGTTTCAGGCGTAAGGGTGGGTTCTGAGCGTTTCAGGCGTAAGGGTGGGTTCTGAGCGCGTTTCAGGCGTAAGGGTGGGTTCTGAGGGTTTCAGGCGTAAGGGTGGGTTCTGAGTGTTTCAGGCGTAAGGGTGGGTTCTGAGTGTTTCAGGCGTAAGGGTGGGTTCTGAGCGTTTCAGGCGTAAGGGTGGGTTCTGAGCGTGTTTCAGGCGTAAGGGTGGGTTCTGAGTGTTTCAGGCGTAAGGGTGGGTTCTGAGTGTTTCAGGCGTAAGGGTGGGTTCTGAGCGTTTCAGGCGTAAGGGTGGGTTCTGAGCGTGTTTCAGGCGTAAGGGTGGGTTCTGAGCGTTTCAGGCGTAAGGGTGGGTTCTGAGCGTGTTTCAGGCGTAAGGGTGGGTTCTGAGCGTTTCAGGCGTAAGGGTGGGTTCTGAGCGTGTTTCAGGCGTAAGGGTGGGTTCTGAGTGTTTCAGGCGTAAGGGTGGGTTCTGAGCGTTTCAGGCGTAAGGGTGGGTTCTGAGCGTTTCAGGCGTAAGGGTGGGTTCTGAGCGTGTCTCAAGCGTAAGGGTGGGTTCTGAGAGTGTTTCAGGCGTAAGGGTGGGTTCTGAGTGTTTCAGGCGTAAGGGTGGGTTCTGAGCGTTTCAGGCGTAAGGGTGGGTTCTGAGCGTGTTTCAGGCGTAAGGGTGGGTTCTGAGCGTTTCAGGCGTAAGGGTGGGTTCTGAGCGTGTTTCAGGCGTAAGGGTGGGTTCTGAGCGTTTCAGGCGTAAGGGTGGGTTCTGAGCGTGTTTCAGGCGTAAGGGTGGGTTCTGAGTGTTTCAGGAGTAAGGGTGGGTTCTGAGCGTTTCAGGCGTAAGGGTGGGTTCTGAGCGTGTCTCAAGCGTAAGGGTGGGTTCTGAGTTTTTCAGGCGTAAGGGTGGGTTCTGAGCGTTTCAGGCGTAAGGGTGGGTTCTGAGTGTTTCAGGCGTAAGGGTGGGTTCTGAGCGTGTTTCAGGCGGTAGGGTGGGTTCTGAGTGTTTCAGGCGTAAGGGTGGGTTCTGAGCGTGTCTCAAGCGTAAGGGTGGGTTCTGAGCGTGTTTCTGGCGTAAGGGTGGGTTCTGAGCGTGTTTCAGGCGTAAGGGTGGGTTCTGAGCGTTTCAGGCGTAAGGGTGGGTTCTGAGCGTTTCAGGCGTAAGGGTGGGTTCTGAGCGTTTCAGGCGTAAGGGTGGGTTCTGAGCGTTTCAGGAATAAGGGTGGGTTCTGAGCGTTTCAGGCGTAAGGGTGGGTTCTGAGTGTTTCAGGCGTAAGGGTGGGTTCTGAGCGTGTTTCAGACGTAAGGGTGGGTTCTGAGCGTGTTTCAGGCGTAAGGGTGGGTTCTGAGCGTGTTTCAGGCGTAAGGGTGGGTTATGAGCGTGTTTCAGGCATAAGGGTGGGTTCTGAGCGTGTTTCAGGCATAAGGGTGGGTTCTGAGCGTGTTTCAGGCGTAAGGGTGGGTTCTGAGCGTGTCTCAAGCGTAAGGGTGGGTTATGAGCGTGTTTCAGGCATAAGGGTGGGTTCTGAGCGTGTTTCAGGCGTAAGGGTGGGTTCTGAGCGTGTTTCAGGCGTAAGGGTGGGTTCTGAGCGTTTCAGGCGTAAGGGTGGGTTCTGAGCGTGTCTCAAGAGTAAGGGTGGGTTCTGAGCGTTTCAGGCGTAAGGGTGGGTTCTGAGCGTTTCAGGCGTAAGGGTGGGTTCTGAGCGTGTCTCAAGCGTAAGGGTGGGTTCTGAGTGTGTTTCAGGCGTAAGGGTGGGTTCTGAGCGTGTCTCAAGCGTAAGGGTGGGTTCTGAGTGTGTTTCAGGCGTAAGGGTGGGTTCTGAGCGTGTTTCAGGCGTAAGGGTGGGTTCTGAGTGTGTTTCAGGCGTAAGGGTGGGTTCTGAGCGTGTCTCAAGCGTAAGGGTGGGTTCTGAGCGTGTTTCAGGCGTAAGGGTGGGTTCTGAGCGTGTCTCAAGCGTAAGGGTGGGTTCTGAGCGTGTTTCAGGCGTAAGGGTGGGTTCTGAGCGTGTTTCAGGCGTAAGGGTGGGTTCTGAGCGTTTCAGGCGTAAGGGTGGGTTCTGAGCGTGTCTCAAGCGTAAGGGTGGGTTCTGAGTGTGTTTCAGGCGTAAGGGTGGGTTCTGAGCGTGTTTCAGGCGTAAGGGTGGGTTCTGAGCGCGTATCAGGCGTAAGGGTGGGTTCTGAGCGTTTCAGGCGTAAGGGTGGGTTCTGAGCGCGTTTCAGGCGTAAGGGTGGGTTCTGAGCGTTTCAGGCGTAAGGGTGGGTTCTGAGTGTTTCAGGCGTAAGGGTGGGTTCTGAGCGTGTTTCAGGCGTAAGGGTGGGTTCTGAGTGTTTCAGGCGTAAGGGTGGGTTCTGAGCGTGTCTCAAGCGTAAGGGTGGGTTCTGAGCGTGTTTCAGGCGTAAGGGTGGGTTCTGAGCGTGTCTCAAGCGTAAGGGTGGGTTCTGAGCGTGTTTCAGGCGTAAGGGTGGGTTCTGAGCGTTTCAGGCGTAAGGGTGGGTTCTGAGCGTGTCTCAAGCGTAAGGGTGGGTTCTGAGTGTGTTTCAGGTGTAAGGGTGGGTTCTGAGCGTTTCAGGCGTAAGGGTGGGTTCTGAGTGTTTCAGGCGTAAGGGTGGGTTCTGAGCGTGTTTCAGACGTAAGGGTGGGTTCTGAGCGTGTTTCAGGGGTAAGGGTGGGTTCTGAGCGTGTTTCAGGCGTAAGGGTGGGTTCTGAGCGTGTTTCAGGCGTAAGGGTGGGTTCTGAGCGTTTCAGGCGTAAGGGTGGGTTCTGAGCGTGTCTCAAGCGTAAGGGTGGGTTCTGAGGGGTTTCAGGCGTAAGGGTGGGTTCTGAGCGTGTCTCAAGCGTAAGGGTGGGTTCTGAGCGTGTTTCAGGCGTAAGGGTGGGTTCTGAGCGTGTTTCAGGCGTAAGGGTGGGTTCTGAGCGTTTCAGGCGTAAGGGTGGGTTCTGAGCGTTTCAGGCGTAAGGGTGGGTTCTGAGTGTTTCAGGCGTAAGGGTGGGTTCTGAGCGTTTCAGGAATAAGGGTGGGTTCTGAGCGTTTCAGGCGTAAGGGTGGGTTCTGAGTGTTTCAGGCGTAAGGGTGGGTTCTGAGCGTGTTTCAGACGTAAGGGTGGGTTCTGAGCGTGTTTCAGGCGTAAGGGTGGGTTCTGAGCGTGTTTCAGGCGTAAGGGTGGGTTATGAGCGTGTTTCAGGCATAAGGGTGGGTTCTGAGCGTGTTTCAGGCATAAGGGTGGGTTCTGAGCGTGTTTCAGGCGTAAGGGTGGGTTCTGAGCGTGTCTCAAGCGTAAGGGTGGGTTATGAGCGTGTTTCAGGCATAAGGGTGGGTTCTGAGCGTGTTTCAGGCGTAAGGGTGGGTTCTGAGCGTGTTTCAGGCGTAAGGGTGGGTTCTGAGCGTTTCAGGCGTAAGGGTGGGTTCTGAGCGTGTCTCAAGCGTAAGGGTGGGTTCTGAGCGTTTCAGGCATAAGGGTGGGTTCTGAGCGTTTCAGGCGTAAGGGTGGGTTCTGAGCGTGTCTCAAGCGTAAGGGTGGGTTCTGAGTGTGTTTCAGGCGTAAGGGTGGGTTCTGAGCGTGTCTCAAGCGTAAGGGTGGGTTCTGAGTGTGTTTCAGGCGTAAGGGTGGGTTCTGAGCGTGTTTCAGGCGTAAGGGTGGGTTCTGAGTGTGTTTCAGGCGTAAGGGTGGGTTCTGAGCGTGTCTCAAGCGTAAGGGTGGGTTCTGAGCGTGTTTCAGGCGTAAGGGTGGGTTCTGAGCGTGTCTCAAGCGTAAGGGTGGGTTCTGAGCGTGTTTCAGGCGTAAGGGTGGGTTCTGAGCGTGTGTCAGGCGTAAGGGTGGGTTCTGAGCGTTTCAGGCGTAAGGGTGGGTTCTGAGCGTGTCTCAAGCGTAAGGGTGGGTTCTGAGTGTGTTTCAGGCGTAAGGGTGGGTTCTGAGCGTGTTTCAGGCGTAAGGGTGGGTTCTGAGCGCGTTTCAGGCGTAAGGGTGGGTTCTGAGCGTTTCAGGCGTAAGGGTGGGTTCTGAGCGCGTTTCAGGCGTAAGGGTGGGTTCTGAGCGTTTCAGGCGTAAGGGTGGGTTCTGAGTGTTTCAGGCGTAAGGGTGGGTTCTGAGCGTGTTTCAGGCGTAAGGGTGGGTTCTGAG
Source organism: Chanodichthys erythropterus (assembly GCF_024489055.1). Taxonomy (NCBI): domain Eukaryota; kingdom Metazoa; phylum Chordata; class Actinopteri; order Cypriniformes; family Xenocyprididae; genus Chanodichthys; species Chanodichthys erythropterus. The sequence goes on from NC_090234.1 coordinate 1,488,597, forward strand.
TGTTTCAGGCGTAAGGGTGGGTTCTGAGCGTGTCTCAAGCGTAAGGGTGGGTTCTGAGCGTGTTTCAGGCGTAAGGGTGGGTTCTGAGCGTGTCTCAAGCGTAAGGGTGGGTTCTGAGCGTGTTTCAGGCGTAAGGGTGGGTTCTGAGCGTTTCAGGCGTAAGGGTGGGTTCTGAGCGTGTCTCAAGCGTAAGGGTGGGTTCTGAGTGTGTTTCAGGTGTAAGGGTGGGTTCTGAGCGTTTCAGGCGTAAGGGTGGGTTCTGAGTGTTTCAGGCGTAAGGGTGGGTTCTGAGCGTGTTTCAGACGTAAGGGTGGGTTCTGAGCGTGTTTCAGGTGTAAGGGTGGGTTCTGAGCGTGTTTCAGGCGTAAGGGTGGGTTCTGAGCGTGTTTCAGGCGTAAGGGTGGGTTCTGAGCGTTTCAGGCGTAAGGGTGGGTTCTGAGCGTGTCTCAAGCGTAAGGGTGGGTTCTGAGCGTGTTTCAGGCGTAAGGGTGGGTTCTGAGCGTGTCTCAAGCGTAAGGGTGGGTTCTGAGCGTGTTTCAGGCGTAAGGGTGGGTTCTGAGCGTGTTTCAGGCGTAAGGGTGGGTTCTGAGCGTTTCAGGCGTAAGGGTGGGTTCTGAGCGTTTCAGGCGTAAGGGTGGGTTCTGAGCGTGTCTCAAGCGTAAGGGTGGGTTATGAGCGTGTTTCAGGCGTAAGGGTGGGTTCTGAGCGTGTTTCAGGCGTAAGGGTGGGTTCTGAGCGTGTTTCAGGCGTAAGGGTGGGTTCTGAGCGTGTCTCAAGCGTAAGGGTGGGTTAAGAGCGTGTTTCAGGCGTAAGGGTGGGTTCTGAGCATGTTTCAGGCGTAAGGGTGGGTTCTTAGCGTGTTTCAGGCATAAGGGTGGGTTCTGAGCGTTTCAGGCGTAAGGGTGGGTTCTGAGCGTGTCTCAAGCGTAAGGGTGGGTTCTGAGCATGTTTCAGGCGTAAGGGTGGGTTCTTAGCGTGTTTCAGGCATAAGGGTGGGTTCTGAGCGTTTCAGGCGTAAGGGTAGGTTCTGAGCGTTTCAGGCGTAAGGGTGGGTTCTGAGCGTGTTTCAGGCGTAAGGGTGGGTTCTGAGCGTGTCTCAAGCGTAAGGGTGGGTTTTGAGCGTGTTTCAGGCGTAAGGGTGGGTTCTGAGCGTGTTTCAGGCGTAAGGGTGGGTTCTGAGTGTTTCAGGCGTAAAGGTGGGTTCTGAACGTGTTTCAGGCGTAAGGGTGGGTTCTGAGTGTTTCAAGCGTAAGGGTGGGTTCTAAACGTGTTTCAGGCGTAAGTCAGTCAAGTCAAGTCAAATTTATTTATATAGCGCTTTTACAATTGGTAATTATTTCAAAGCAGCTTTACATATTAGAAGCACAGAAAAAAAGGGAAGTGGTTAAAACTGTACAAACAAGCGTGGTAATATGTAACATATACAAGATGGTGCTACATTAAGCCAATGTCGGCTGACTTCCAGGGGTGGAAAAAAACCCCTATGAGAAAAACCCAGCGTGCTAGCACTGGGAAAAAAGTCCTAGGAGGGAAAAAACCCCTTGGAAGATATATATATGTAAATGTATATGGAGATCAAAATCTGAATTGTACATTTTTATTATAGAGATTAAAAATCGATTATATATAAATATATGTAAGCGGATACGGGGATTAAAAATCTGAATTATAGATGCAGCCAGAATTGGATCTTTAGGCCCATTGTCTCCTGGGCTACGTTGTAGTCAGGTCCAGACGCAGGTTCTCCATCTGACCTGGATACGGCCTGGATCCAGCACCCGGCAAACCTCAGGATAAGCAGAGAGACAGATATTAGCGTAGATGCCATTCTTATTCTGATGTACAGGTATATCTAGTGTTATAGGAAATGTTCTCGGTTCCGGCCGACCTAATTATTGCAGCGTAACAATCCTTTAACGGATTTGAAAAATGTTAATGTATTGATAATGTGTTATGTGTATGCAAGAGCAAAGAGATGTGTTTTTAGTCTAGATTTAAACTGACAGAGTGTGTCTGCTTCCCGAACAATGCTAGGAAGATTGTTCCAGAGTTTAGGTGCTAAATAGGAAAAGGATCTGCCGCCTTCAGTTGATTTTGATATTCTGGGTATTATCAACTGGCCTAAATTCTGAGATCGCAATAAACGTGAAGGACTATAATGCATTAAGAGCTCACTTAGGTACTGGGGAGCTAAACCATTTAGAGCTTTATAAGTAAGTAGCAAGATTTTAAAATCTATACGATGTTTAATAGGGAGCCAATGTAATGTTGACAGAACTGGGCTAATATGGTCATACTTTCTGGTTCTAGTAAGAACTCTAGCTGCCGCATTTTGGACCAACTGTAGTTTGTTTAAAAGCCGAGCAGAACAACCACCCAGTAGAGCGTTACAGTAATCTAGTCTTGAGGTCATGAATGCATGAACCAACTGTTCCGCATTTTTCATTTAGAGCATATGTCGTAATTTAGATATATTTTTTAGATGAAAGAAGACGGTTTTACAGATACTAGAAACATGACTTTCAAATGAAAGATTGGTATCAAAGAGCACACCCAGGTTCCTAACTGAGGACGAAGGTTTAATGGAGCACCCGTCAAGTGTTAGAGAGTATTCAAGGTTTTTTCGTGAGGAAGTTTTTGGTCCAAAGATTAGGAAATCAGTTTTTTCTGAATTTAATAATAAGAAATTTCTTGTCATCCAGTTTTTAATGTCAGCTATGCATTCTGTTAGTTTTGTGAATTTGTAGGTTTCGTCAGGGCGCGAGGAAATATAGAGCTGAGTATCGTCAGCGTAGCAGTGAAAACTAACACCATGCTTCCTAATTATCTCTCCTAAGGGCAGCATGTACAGAGTGAAAAGCAACGGTCCTAATACTGAGCCTTGTGGTACCCCATATTTAACCTGTGATCGATACGACATCTCTTCATTAACTACCACAGACTGATAACGGTCAGATAAGTATGATTTGAACCATGCCAAAGCAATTCCACTAATGCCAATATAGTTTTCAAGTCTTTTTAAAAGAATGTTATGATCGATAGTGTCAAAAGCAGCACTGAGATCTAATAACACTAATAGAGAAATACAGCCACGATCGGATGATAGGAGTAGATCGTTTGTAACTCTAACGAGAGCAGTCTCAGTACTATGGTATGGTCTAAATCCTGACTGGAAATCCTCACAGATTCCATTTCTTTCTAAAAAGGAACACAGTTGTGTTGAAACTGCCTTTTCTAGTATCTTTGACAGAAAAGGTAGATTCGAGATTGGCCTGTAATTTACTAAATCTCTCGGATCTAGTTGAGGTTTTTTAATAAGAGGTTTGATAATAGCCTGCTTAAAGGTTTTTGGCACGTGTCCTAGTGTTAAAGATGAATTAATTATATCAAGAAGTGGACCTACGACCTCTGGAAGCATTTCTTTCAGTAGTTTAGTCGGCATTGGGTCTAACATACATGTCGTTGATTTTGATGATTTGATAAGTTTAGATAATTCTTCCTCTCCTATAGCGGCGAATGATTCTAGTTTTACCTCAGGGACACTACAGTGCACTGTCTGAAGCGAAACTGTAGACGGTTGCATGTTTATAATTTTCTCTCTAATATTATCAATCTTGCAAGTAAAGAAGTTCATAAAGTCATTACTGCTGTGCTCTATGGAAACGTCAGCAGTTGAATCTCTGTTTCTAGTTAATTTCGCCACTGTGTCAAATAAATACCTAGGATTATGTTTGTTTTCTATTAAGAGATTTGAAAAATAAGTAGATCTAGCATTTCTTATGGTTGTTCTGTACTCAATCATTTTTTCTTTCCACGAAAGGCGAAAAACTTCTAGTTTTGTTTTCTTCCAACTACGTTCAGCTTTTCTAACAGCTCGTTTTAGAGCCCGAGTGTGCTCATCATACCATGGCGTTGGATTAGTTTCCTTAATCTTCTTTAGACGTAAAGGAGCGACTACATCTAATGTGCTGGAAAAGAGAGAGCCAATAGTTTCTGTTGCAGCATCGAGTTCTTCTAAGTTGTCAGGTATACTAAGGCGATGAAACTGCTCGGGGAGATTATTTATAAAGAAATCTTTAGTTGCAGACGTGATTGTTCTACAATATTTATGGCTGGGTGGTGGTTTTGTAGCCTTGGCTAATTGTATTATACACGAGACTAAATAATGATCTGATATATCATCGCTCTGCTGTAGAATTTCAACAGCATCAATATCTATTCCATGCGACAGTATTAGATCTAGGGTATGATTACGACAATGAGTGGGTCCTGACACGTGTTGTCTAACTCCAATAGAGTTTAAAATATCTGCAAATGCCAATCCAAATGCGTCTTTATTATTATCTACATGGATATTAAAATCACCAACAACAAGGACTTTATCCGCAGCCAGTACTAACTCTGATAGAAACTCAGCAAATTCTTTGATAAAGTGCCCTGGTGGCCTGTATACAGTAGCCAGCACAAATGTCAACTTACATAATGTTACATAAAGCACCATCACTTCAAAGGAATTATATTTGAAATTCTTTTGAATGATTCTGAATATATTACTATAAATTACAGCAACACCTCCCCCTTTGCCTTTCTGTCGAGGATTGTGTCGATAATCATAACCTTGAGGACTAGATTCATTTAAAGTAATGTAATCGTCTGGTTTTAGCCAGGTTTCTGTCAAACACAGCAAGTCTAGTTTATTGTCTGTGATAATTTCATTTACAATAAGTGCTTTTGAAGAAATAGATCTAATATTCAGTAACCCAAGCTTTATCATTTGTTTATCTGATTTATCTGTGATTTTCATTTTTTGAACATCAATTAAATTTTTACCCTTAAAAGGTTTCGGAAGTTTTTTGTATTTACTAGTTCGAGGTACAGACACAGCCTCTATGTGATAATATCTAGGTGAAAGTGTTTCTATGTGCTGTGAATTATCTGAGTTCTGTGACGTGAGGCGGCTAGCAGACGGTCGGTTTAGCCAGTTTGTCTGCGTCCTGATCTGGGCCCTGGTTTGTCATGTTTCAGCTCTAAGACTATTTGCCAAATTTCTAGAGAGAAGAGCAGCACCATCCCGGGAGGGATGAATACCATCTCTTTTCAACAGATCAGGTCTGCCCCAAAAGCTTTTCCAATTGTCTATGAAACCTATATTATTCTGCGCACACCACTTAGACAGCCAGCCATTGAGTGATGATAACCTGCTAACTATCTCATCACTCCGACGATCAGGAAGAGGGCCAGAACAAATTACTTTTGCTGACATTGAATTTGCGAGTTCACACACCTCTTTAATGTTAATTTTAGTGATCTCCGACTGGCGAACATCATTTGTGCCGACGTGGATAATGATTTTAGAATATTTACGTTTAGCATAAGCCAGCACTTTTAAATTTGCTTTGATGTCAGGTGCTCTGGCCCCCGGCAAACATGTGACTATGGTGGCTGGTGTCTCTATTTTCACGTTCCGTGTAATAGAATCGCCAATTACTAGGGCACTTTCAACAGGATTCTCAGTGGGTGCGTCACTGAGTGGGGAGAACCTGTTTGATGTTCTAATCGGAATGGAAGAGTGGTGTTTGTTCTTGCCATTATGCCGCCTCACAGTCACCCAGTTAGCCTGCTGCGTGGCTTCTACAACCGGAACCGAATGTGTAGTGTTTACTAGGCTAGTCGCATCCAAAGCAGTATCTAAGGCCCTTTCATTCTCACTATCCTCAATTAAAGTTTGGATGCGTGTCTCTCATTCTGAGATTCTCTCTGTCAGCCTGACAATATCCCTGCATTTATCACATGTGTAAGTCTCACTGCTGACAGAAAGAGCTAAGCTGTACATGTTGCATTTACTACACATGATAATCGTCGGACATGACTGACCGTGAGTTTGATGAACGCCGTCCGAAAAACTGCAACGCACACGGGACTCGCTGGCTGGATGTCTCGGTCGCTTGCCGGTGCCTGGGGTGAGGGTGATGTGCGGGACGCTGTACCTCGTGGTGGATCGATGAATGCCGGGCAACAACGTCTCCACAGCTTCCCGATCTGGCGAGGACAGATCAGAATAACATACATCGGATAAATCCGCCATTCAATCGACAAGGAAGGTTGGTTTAGAGGAAAAAAAGAAAGTAGACGGTAGCTAGCAGGCTATGGCTAACACTAGGAGGTTACGCTGGTGGATTACTAGTAATAGATCGTTCCGTTTAGTAATACTATGCAATAGGTTAAGTAATATAGTGAAAAATAAGAAAGTTATATTATGTGAATAGGAATAAAGAGAAGGATTTAGGATAAACTCCACGAAGCTCCGAGCGTAGATCAGACAGCTGGCAGGCAGCAGCGTTGAACCGGAAGTCCAAATCTCCAAGGATGTGACCACAGTCACAAGGGTGGGTTCTGAGTGTTTCAGGCGTAAGGGTGGGTTCTGAACGTGTTTCAGGCGTAAGGGTGGGTTCTGAACGTGTTTCAGGCGTAAGGGTGGGTTCTGAACGTGTTTCAGGCGTAAGGGTAGGTTTTGGGAGGGTTTCAGTGCAGTCTGTCATAAAAAGATGAATATAAGAAGTAAATAATAAAGAATTAGGTATGAGGGTTGAGTCTTCTTGATGCACAAAGTTAATGATGAAGCGTGATTTTCCCCCAAACCACTTCACAAGAAATCCCAGCCTGCAAGTAATTGCATTGTGATGGGTAGGTTTACATCAGTGTTTGGTAGGAAATCAGTGTCACCAATAAAATCTGCAGCTGCAGGGTGGCATTACTTGCTGATGTCACACTTGGATGATGCTCATCTCAGTCCAATGCAGTGACCGCAGGCTGCAGCGAGCCCTACTTGAATGACACTGCAAGTCTGCTGCCAGACCCCCCCCCCCCCCTTACAGGAGTGAATCTGCTATTTAGTCACAGACAGTTCTGTCCAGTGCAGTCGACAGCAAGACGCAGTGCGAGTCTGACAGTGCAAGTCTGCATCCAGATCCTTCTCGACGGTTCTGTTTCCTTGTGGAAAGGTAAGGATGTGTTATTGTTCTCTGTGTCATCTATTTAATTTTTTTAAATTATATTGGCCAATCATGCTAGTTAAAGAAATATAATGTTTATTTATGTATATGTTTGCTTATTTTTGATGAATGGTTTCGTATTTGTAATATTATTTAATATTTTGTAAATTCATCTGACATTTATCTTTATTTGTCATATGTTCTAGTTAATTTTTTAGTCAGTTCCATGTGATTAGTATTCATTTAACTGCAGCCACAACTATATTATTTCCTTTTATAATTTGCAGTGCACTGTAAATCTTTGATCTTGATTGGTAACTTATTCTGCTTACACATGATCGAAAATTTGATAATTCCCACTTCTGAAGTCGTTATTACGAGCTCAGTGCATTCATGTTTCAAAATGGGAGGGCGTTCATGGACACTCTGATGTCGTGTTTACCACTTGGAAGTTCTGAAATAATTTTGATACCCAAATTGCTGGCCATAAACTTTAAATGGTGTTTTATTGGTCCCACTTTATATTAAGTAGCTTTAACTACTATGTACTTACATCAAAAAATAAGTACAATGTACTTATTCGGTTCATACTGAATTGCAAAACACTTTTGCTGCTATTGAGGTGGGATACGGGTAAGGATAGGGAAAGCTTTGTTGATATGGGTAGGTTTAAGGGTAGGGGTAAGGTGTAAGGGATGGGTCAACAGTGTAATTATAAATGTAATTACAGAAATTAATTATAGATGTAATTACATGCAGGTGTTTTTAAAATATAAGTACAATGTAAAAACATGTATGTACACAATATGTGCATTGTATCAAATGATTAATTTAAATGTAAGTACATAGTAGTTAAGGCCACTTAATATAAAGTGGGACCGTTTTATTTCCCACAACAGCTAGATCGTCTTGTCTTATCATTAATGTAGTACATCTAGATACAGAAAAAAATGTTTGTGAATGTTTATATGGTTGTCAATGCCTATAATATTGGTTTTAATAGGATTTTCCCAATAAACAGGCAAGAATAAATCTGGTGTCCTCCATGATTCCTGTTCATTCCGACAACAAAGCAGTTGAATAGAAAAAGAGCTCGTAATCATGACTTCTGAAGTGGGAATTATGAAATTTTGCTGTGTCCTTTGAATGTGATGAATGTGGGAGATGTTGCTGATTGCTGTTTGCCGCATAGTCTGTCGCCACCCATTAACCCCCAACCCCCCAACCCCCTCCCTCCTCCCTGCCCCGCCTCGCCAGGCCCCGCCCAGTCCCAAGACCAGAGCCTTATATGATTTTGTGGGAGTTATGAATAAAAAAATAAATAATAGAATTATTCACATATTCTCATCTCATTTGTCTTATCCTATCCTTATCCTAGAATGAGTAAATTAAGGCTAATGCTAAATTTAGTTTAGACTTATGCTAAATAGCAGGCTAACCAAACTAAATATTTATTTATCGTAGAGGGGCTCTAACTCTGACGCTTCCACTACCAACATCTACACAACTCGGAAAAGACGCAGCTTACTCTGCATTAGGTAGGCCTAAGATGTTTTTTACTCTTTGTCATTCATTATAAATTTTAAATGTTGAAGATATGATACATATAACAGTATGAAATGTAGAGTATATGCTGTAACCACCACAGACATTTAGAAGTCTCTCCAAAAACAATTGTGATGTTGATGTTGAGGAAACCCCATTCTCATTCAAATCAGAGTTGTGGCGGCTTTCCAAAGACTAAAAATGATAGTGGTGAGGTGGTAACAGACAAAACAAAAACTGTTTGCAGACACTGCAAGAAGATGTTAATATACACTAACAGCACAACGGATATAATGCAGCACATAAACCGTCGACACAGTGAAAAGCTCACAGCCGTCTGTATGTAAAAAGCTATTAATAAGCCAAAGCACACTGACCGGAGGAATTGCAGCCCCACTTGCAATGCTGAGTCTGAGAGCTGCGGAGACTCACCTGCAATGGTGTTTTCATGGCAAAAGATATGAGGCTGTTTTTTGTCATAAAAAAAAAGGATTTTGGCTAACAGTGAACACACTGGAACCCAGATACGCCATCCCATCATCTACATGACATCGATACTTTGGATGGCTCAGACATCCATGATGCGGACGACATAGTGAGGCTTCTTAAGCCACTAAAAATGGCCACCACTGTGCTGTGTGATGAAAAAAATCCAACTGCCTCTCATTGTGCCCTTGAAGGATTAGTTCACTTTCAAATGAAAATAAGCCCAATCACACGTAAACATTCAGCCATGCTTCAAAAAAGGGAGTTACATTTCAACATTATTAATTAAGCATTATCATGTGAGCATAACACATCAAGGACAAGGAATGACTGTGAATGAACTCCGGTCCAATGGCATATGGATTTTAGCATGCAGTAGTGCAGTCTCTTCTCATATCTATAAATGTTTGAAATGCAGGAAGTTCAGAATGTGTACAGAAGAACAAACAATGGTTGATCTCCCTGAAGATCGCACGCAGATGACTCTGCCTTTTCTGTTTTGTGGGATGGATTCTTTTGGCCCATTCTATGTCACAGATGGTAGAAGAGAACTCAAGTGTTATGGCTTGTTGCTAACTTGCCTATGTTCCAGCCTATGTTGAAATGCTTGATGACTTATCTACTGATGCATTTATTAATGCCCTACGTTCCTTCATTGCTGTTCGTGGAACTGTTCGCCAAATCCGATGTGATCAAGGCACAAACTTTGTTGGTGCAAACCGAGAGTTTATGGGTGCAATAGAAGCAATGGATCAAGAGCAGTTGAAGAAATTAGGATGTGAGTTCATTATGAATGTCTCATTTGCAAGTCATATGGGTGGTGTCTGGGAAAGACAGATACGAACAGTAAGAAATGTCCTGACCGCTGTTCTTGATCAGTCATCTAAAAGACTTGATAGCACCTTCCTGCGAACTCTGCTGTAGGAAGTTATGGCTATTGTGAATAGTCGGCCCTTGACTGTTGAACATCTAAATGACCCACTGGATCCAGAGCCTCTTACACCGAATCACATCTTGACTATGAAGTCTACGATTATTGAGCCACCCCCTGGAGAGTTTATTAAAGAAGATCTTTATCCCCGTAAACGATGGCGTAGGGTGCGATATTTAGCCAATAGCTTCTGGTCACGTTGGAAGAAGGAGTATCTTTTAAATCTTCAGCACAGGCAGAAACGGAGTAAGAATCGAAGGAATGCTAAAGTAAATGATATTGTTATCTTGCAAGATGACATCACACCACGTAACAAGTGGAAATTGGCCAAGGTGATCCCAGGAAATGATGGCAGAGTGAGAAAGATGAAGCTTTTAATGAGTGACTCTTCCCTGGAGGAGAAGGGTAAACGTTCATCTAAGCCTAGCTACCTAGAGCGTCCAATCCAGAATACAGTTACACTCTTGGAAGCAGACTGAAGATTAATGAAGTTTTGCCTATGTTCTCTATCATTCCATGGCTTAGTTGACATTTCATGGTTATATTTCAAGTGTTACTTAATACCATACTAGTTACTATAAAGAAATCACAAGTGATTGGTGGAAGTGTAACAGATGTCTAAATATGGTCATGAGACACCATTGGTTAAGCGGAACTAATCATGGTGTTACCGGGGGCCATAAACAGACGCAATATAACCAAGAGGGTCATATTGAGAGGTTAGCACTCTATAAATATTGCACATGGTGGGCTCCTCTGTGGATAGTGGGTGGTTTTCAGTTGTTATTGTTATGACCACGGACGGTGCACGTGTGCATGCGCCGAACGCGTCTTTCTGCGCTTACGGGCAAAGGAGTTTCTTTGAAAGGCTCACGCGCGAGACTGAACGGAATGCGGTATACCAGGGCCCTAAATTGTAATGGACAGGAGCTCACGGTTCACATCGAGAGAAATGGGAACTTTCGTTTCACTTTTAGATATCTCTTTTATAGATGCCATCAATGCTTTTAACTTTCTAGATGTAATTACCGAAATCAAAACAGTCCATAAATTACAAATCCTCACGAAAACTTCAGTCAAGCCAGCTCGCACGTCAACCTGAGAGATCAGCCTCCTTACCTTAAAGTGCCAAATTTCTCGGTTTCTAAATGGACGGTTTGGCTTGACTGACAAACTCTAACGTTCGGCCACAATTTATATACCATCGACCTGTCCTAAAACGTTAGCACGCTCTGATCGATTGCTTGGAGATCGCGTGTTTCTCCGTTCGAGAGCACATTTCATGTTCACATCTGCGACAAAACAGTTGATTATTTACGAATAAAAGCTCACAGAAACGTGAAAATGGTCTCATTTGAAAGAAAATATCCTAAGCAAAAAGATGATATATTGTGACTGATTGAAGCAGCCCTTATCAACTGTGCGGGGGAGAATGTTGCCGATTTCTCCCTGTACCAGTTGTGGGGTCTGTCCATAGCGCTGTTTCAAAGCTTGCATGGCTCTTGTACCATGCTTGGAACTTGAACTGGCTGTACAGTGGAGGGGAATGGTGCAGAATATGACTGGCTGAGGTATTGCGTCTAGGAGTCTGGTAGGTCTATAGCACTGTGTGTATGGAACTGAATAACTTACAGATTACAGTGGGGAGGTTACTGAGAACTGAGACATCAGAGGCTGCGCTGGAGCAAATACTGGTAATGACTGTGTGAACTGTGGTTGTATGTAATTGGGATTCACTTAGGCAGTCAACAGCAGTCCATCCAGCAACATATTGACAGCTTGCCTCTTCTCTATGCAGACACTAGACCAGGTTCACAAAGCCCTGAAAACATAGCAACATACTCTTCTCAAATTATACCTGCACATTCATCAACCACAGCATTACTTTAGCTACACAGTAAGCCTCCAGTCCAGCTAACATCAGGGTTATTGCCTCAGGCTCAACAGTCCTTGTCTCGTACAGCATCTGTCCCTGTTACAGAGCGTCATGTAGCACAACATGAGTTGGTAGGCATGGTAGTAGTCCTGATGCATGCGTAGTGAACCTTTGCCTTGCTCAAGAGACATATGTAATGTGCTTTCTAGTTCCCTGATTTGCTCTTGAACATTCCAAACACACTCCTCCACTCTACGTAACCTTGTAGTCTCAGTGTACTGCTCTGTCCAACGTCTGTCAGGTGTAGAAGTTCTATAGTCCACATCTGGAGCAGAGACAGTCATATCACTAATATGCATATGCTGTAAATCCTCTCGCATAGAGGGTGGAATGAGTTGCCGTGATTGGGAAGTAAGAACAAAGTCCTCCAGATGTCCAGGAATTCTTCAGATCCTGCTAGGACAGAGACTCTGTTGTTCTTCAGTGCAATCTCATGATGCTGCCATGAGGATGAGATGTTGAATCCAGCTCGAAGGACGACTTTGTTAAAGATGCATGTGCGTGGCTGCACTGGCTTGTCAACATCTATTCCTCAACTTCGATCAGAAAGTTTACAGGCAAAAGTTCACAACAACTTCTGTTTCTAAACATTGACTTATTCCTATCAATCTTCAAGCAATTTGTTTTGATACAGTGTATATGTGTGGTTTCTGAAATAAAAGAATAACAATGAATAAATAAAACTTCTCAAATACTAAATGCAATGCTTGCAAATATTTATCACAATAAATAAAGCAACACTGAATTGGGAACTGAGGAATACAGATTGAAATTACACTAATGCTAATAGAACGATCACCACAACATGATGCTGGGCACAATCAAATAGGCCTACTTGTTAAACATCTTGTAAACAACACAATCAAACTGTAATACTATTATAATAGCAGCACAAATATTCCAGCGATCCATTTCAGCATCATTAATGTATGTATTTGCAGGAAACACAGAACTTTATCACGTATTTGTACATCTGTTAATATAAATATCATGGCAAAACAACAATATATAGTATATGCACACGTACATCTATATACATTCACATGGCAATGTTTTAATCATGTAAACTTACGTTGTCAAGAAAGCACACACACTAAAACAAACTATGATCTGTCTCATTGTAGTGGCAGAACAGTCTTTGAACTGAACTTGTTTGTGCATGACCCTGACTCTGCCCATATGTGATGTGACTAACTAATTCAAAATAAGAGTTCAACAGGGATTTTATACAAGACAAGTATACCTAAGTGCAAATTTAAGTATATTCAGTGAAGTACATAAAAAGTAAAGTATAAATTTTTATTTTTAGTTTAAAAGAAGTATACTTATAGCACATTTGAATAAACTAGGGATATAAAGCTGTTTTGGTAAATCAGTGAGCTCAATCTATAGAAGGACTTTAATAACAGCTTTCATTGGGTGTGGAGATTGAATCTTTATCTTATTTCTGTGTTGCAGGTTCAGGCACGATGAACATCATTATTCCCAAGAGCAAAACAAAAAGCACTGACATCTGTGGAGCGGGCAAATACTATTATATAATACGCTCTGATCTCGGATGCTATATGAAGATAGGTAGTGTCAATAGAGGTTCAGACATCTCTGTTTTCAGCCTGCACCCTGCCTGCAAAAATGGAGACCATTACCTTGGAGGTGAAGATGGCTCCTTTTACATCATCAAGGGCAATTCCTACCGCAGAGTCACCAACCTGACGACAGACAGCAGTGCTAAAGTTTACAGCCTTCATCCCAACTGTCAGGGTGGAGACCACTACTTCTCAGCCTCTGACAAGTTTTTCATCATCTTCCAGGAAAGGGGAACTTTTCGAATAACAACAGACATGAATACAGACTTGGATGCTGAAGAATACAAGCTGCATCCCAACTGCAGAAACGGGCTCTATTACTGGGGCCTGTCAAACGACTGCTTCTTCCTCAAGCCAGTCTCAGAGTGGGGAGTTGAGTATTACAAATGTACCGACCTCGGCGAAGATGAGTGCATTGGTGTCTATTCTGTTCATCCTGATGTTCTTAACTTCCTTCCTGGTGGGCTGACAGTAACTATAGGCCCATCCTTTGGCAATTGGGAGAATATTAAAGCTACTAATGACAGCAATACACCAGTGACATGGCAAAAGAAAATCAATAAAAAGGTGGGATACAATAAGGAGCAGATGTCCCAGATCACGCACAACTGGAAGTTAGGAACATCAGCCTTGATTGAATCTGGAGAACATGCAAAGTTAATTTTGAAGTTGCACCTCTTCTTTTTTGGAGATTCTCATGTCAGCACTAAAAAGGAAAGCTGTAATGAAATGATTGAAGTGGAAGAACAACTCATATTTGAGCTGAAGCCAAATGAGTCTGTATATCTGTGGCAGTAAAAAATGGGTCTTGGTGAAGAAGCAGTGTTGTTCTGCCATGATTTAAAGATTGACGATGAGCCAAACCCTCCAACTGAAGTCCCGCTGCCACCCGCACAATCATGAAAACACATCAGGATGCTTTAACTCCAAGGATAACCAAGTGCTTCAGTTAAATGCCTTAATTATAACTTCTCTAGTGATTATTTAGAAATCTGCATGCATTGCTTAAAATGAGGCTGGAATTGTGTAATAGCAAAGAGATTTTTCAGTTAAAGTCAATTTAACTACAAATGACAACACTATCCATTATGGTATTATTGAAACTTGGTGTTTATGATTAAAAGAAACTGACAGAAACCTACTTTAAATCTCATGAAATTTCTTCTTAAAATCTCACACATGCAACACAACTGCTGATCTTTCAATGTGGAGTACATATAAACAAATAAATCCTTTACCCCGATTCACAACATTAGGTTTATAACAAAATCTGAGCTGTCAGATTTCACAGAACATGTCCGTTTCATGCTTCTTTCTTAGGAGGGGCGAGATTCTGTAGACGCGTCTGCTATTCTCATACAAGTCTCAAAATCACAGCTGATGTATTTGTCACTAGGTTCTTTCAGCTTAATATGAAACAGCTCTGGTGACCTTCATCCACCAAGATTTACAATGTGCACAGCATTTCTTGTGGTTTGGTTATAACTTTTATGCCAAACCCTTGTGAAAAAGAAGTGCACTTTAGTATACTTTTTTAAAGTGTACTTATTGCACAAATAATATACTGTAAAAGAATTGAATTAAATGTAATGTTTTCACCACTTAACAGCATTTTGTTTGTAATTAATTTAAAATTTATCACAGATTACGTTCATATTAAATGCACTTAGTTGAACTTTTGAGTGATTTTTTTTAAAACCACTTAAGTGGGACTTTAATACAACTTTATTTATACATTTATAATTGCTTTTAATGTATTTAAAATATAGTTAAAGTGTACTGCTCAATGTACAGACAAGCAATTAATGTGAACTAAAATATACTTTAATGTCAGTTAACAATACACTTAAAGGATTAATTCACTTCTGAATTAAATTTTCCTGATAATTTACTCACCCCCATGTCATCCAAGATGTTCATGTCCTTCTTTCTTCAGTTGAAAAGAAATTAAGGTTTTTGAGGAAAACAGTGTCTGCATTGTCGGAATTCTACAAGAAGAAGAGGAAGAAGAGAGCAGTGCAAGATGAGCATTTGTGGTTAAAACGTATATAATTTGAATAGAAAATGACAGATCGTATCTCTAGATAAGACTCTTATTCCTCGTCTGGGATCATGTAGAGCTCTTTGAAGCTGCACTGAAACTGACATTTGGACCTTCAACCCGTTGAACCCCAGTGAAGTCCACTATATGGAGAAAAATCCTGGAATGTTTTCATCAAAAACCTTCATTTCTTTTCAACTGAAGAAAGAAAGATATGGACATCTTGGATGACATGGAGGAGAGTAAATTATCAGGACATTGTCATTGAGAAAGTGAACTAATCCTTTAAGTATTAATTCAAAGTAAGGTTTCAACTAACTAAATACATTTGTAAATGCATTTAGTTAGTCGAAATGTAAATGTATCACAGATTAAGTTCATATTAAATGCAATTAGTTGGAACTTTTGAGTGATTTTTTTAACCACTTAAATGGGACTTAAATACACTTTTACATGTACTTTAAAATATGTTTAAAGTGTGCTTCCAAATGTACTGACAAGCAAATTAATGTGAATTAAAATATACTTTAATATCAGTTACATGTACATTATTATACAATTAAATACATTTGAAAGTGCATATTTTCTAATGATGAATTTGCAATTTAGTACATTTCAAATGGTATTTAAAAAATCTCTTACCAAGTTACAATCAACACAAATGCAAGTTGAAACCCTCTTCATTTATTGACAAAACAATTTCTAAAACAAATACACAAAAACCTTTTTGTTGATGCACAAACCCCCCCAAAAAACACTATACACAAACAGTTATAACACTTTAAATCTCCTTTAGAAAGAGTCTGGAGGACAATGAGGATTATGTACAAATCATTTTCTCCCTCACATACAGGTACCTAAACTTAAGCCTACCCATCACACAAAACTTTCTGCATTTGGACATTTTCAAACAACATTCTGTATGTCTTATGTATTATGATTTATAAGACTGTTTCCTCGTGGAGACCTTAAAAATGTCCCTACAAGGTCAACATTTACTGGTATTACTATACTTGTGGGATAATACCAGTATGTAGGGAATAGCAGTACACACACACACACACACACACACACACACACACACACAAAATCATAGAAGCAAAAACACAGTACCTCACTCACACACACAACCCATCAATTAATACAAACAAAATGTAAAGAAAAGTATGATTCCATGTACAACACTAAGATTCAAAACTTAAATGCTTTACAATAAGGTACATTTTATTAGTTAACTACTTCAGTTAACAAACTAAGAATGAATAATACTTTAAGCATTTATTAATCTTAGTTCATGTTAATTATAACATTTACTAATGCATAATTAAAATCAAATGTATATAATTGTTTGTCACCAACTTTTTTGAAGTTGTTGGAAAGTGCTGTTTGTGTCAATATCCCATAAGCTCTCCATCAGCACAACTTTAAATGTCTATGAAGCTGCACACCATCTCTCCACATTATACAGTATATGTCAAGTAACCTTTATTTATATAGTACTTTTTACAGTGCAGAATGGACATGTATAATATGTGAATGGACATGTTCCAAAGAGGGAGGAAAGTCAGAAACACCTTGAGGGGGGAAAAAAACAGAAAGAAAACAATTGTGTATAAAAACTGATCCAGTCCATTAACATCTCATATTCTGTGTCGTCACACATCTAAGAAATGATCGAAAGATCTAATTTAGGACGCTTTCCTCATTTTATAAATGAGGTCCCTGGATTCCACTGACCACACATCTTCACTGACGCTGGCCTTTAAAAATAGATTTTTATAAATGTTTTTATTCCTACTTTACAGAGAATTAAACATAACTTATTTAGATTCTACACTGTTGCATTGTATCTCCAATAACAAATTTGGGTAACACTTTATAATAACTGCACACTATGAAGCATTAGTTAAGCATTAGTTAATAGTTATTTCATCACTTATAAAGCATTAATAGACATTTGTAAGTAGTTTATAAATACAGCTATAATTGCTTTATTCTTGATTTATAAGCATATCTATAATGTGTTTAATAATTGTATTTTCATACTTTATTAATAATCAATGTATCATTTCTAAATTAAGTATTACATTATTTACAAACCAGTTATTTGGGAGTTGTCAGTGGTTCATTTAGGAAGTGTAAGTAAATGATTAATAAACTATTTAAACATTCATTTATACATCTTATTATTTAGACACATAGTAATAGTTACTTAGTGTGTTTTATTAACACACATTCCTACTGCAATTCATGATTAATTCAGGTAATTATAAAACATTTAGAAGTTGTCAGTTAACTATTTTTGTGAGCTCATCTAAAGTGAGGACTATTTATGCTCTGTAAAGCTTTTATAAATTAGATTTAAAGGTTCAGTGATCTTCTGCACTGCTGTTCTCTAATGTTTTAAAGTTAGTACCGTGGAAGTTTTGACACTAGGAATATGTTAATAAAGCATTTATTAACACACTAAGTAACTATTACTATATGTCTAAATAATAAGATGCATAAATGTACATTTAAATATTGTATTAATCATTTAGTCACACTTCCTAAATGATCTTATGAACCACTGACAACTCCTAAATAACTGGTTTGTGAATAATGAAATACATAATTTAGAAATGATAAATTAATCATTAATAAAGTATGAAAATACAATTATTAAACTCATTATAGATATGCTTATAAATCAAGAACAAAGCATTTATAGCTGTATTTATAAATGGCTTACTAATGTCTATTAATGTTTTATAAATGATGAATTGACTATTTACTAATGCTACTAATGCAGGTGAAGAGATGAGATGGTTGAAGCTGGCGGAGACACTCACACACACAGGCAGGTAAGCACACAAGGAGAAGGGGAGACGAAGGAGATGGAGGAGACGACTGGAGCAGGTAAGTATGGCGTTTGGAGTCCTTAAGGTAAGCATACATAGGTAGTAGTGCAAACGAGACCGGACAGTGAGTGTGTGTGAGTGTGGCGGCTTTATACTGGTGCTGATTGCGGTGCTGATGAGTCACAGGTGGCGGTGATCAGTATGCTGGTGATTGAGTGCGTGGGTAAGGGAGTGAGGTGGAACCTGACGTGTCTGTGACAGTACCCCCCCTCCCACGGCCCGCTCCTGAGGGCCGCGGACCCCGACGTTGTGGTGGTCTTCCTCTAGGGCGTGGGGCAGGTCTGTCTGGGTGGTTGGCGTGGAAGGTCTGTAACAGGATAGGATCAAGGATATCATTCTTGGGAACCCATGAGCGTTCCTCGGGACCATAGCCTTCCCAGTCGACGAGGTATTCTAGCTGACCACCACGGCGCCAGGAATCCAGGATTTCATGAACCACGTAAGCTGTGCCGTCCTCCAGGATGAGTGGAAGGGGGGGCTCGGCGGCTGCCACGTCAGGTTCTGTGGAGGGAACAACAGAAGGGTGGTGAGGCTTAAGCAGTGATACGTGGAATGTAGGATGGATTCTACTGTACTGTGCTGGGAGTTGGAGACGGTAGGTGACGGGGTTGATCTGCCGGATGATGGTGAACGGGCCAATGAAGCGGGGACTCAGCTTCTTGCAGGGCAGACGCATCCTGATGTCCCTGGTGGACAGCCAGACCTTCTGCCCCCGTTGGTAGACAGGAGCTTCGGAGCGCCGAAGGTCGGCAGTCGTTTTGCGTCTGCGCAGGGCTCTCTGCAGTTGGTGATGAGTTGAGTCCCAAACCCTCTCGCTCTCCCGGAACCAGTAGTCGACTGCGGGGACGTTGGAAGGTTCCCCATCCCAAGGGAACAGCGGGGGTTGGTAGCCGAGTACGCACTGGAAGGGTGTCAGTCCAGTTGTGGCTTGGCGGAGGGAGTTCTGTGCGTACTCGGCCCAACCCAGGTACTGGTTCCAGGAGTTCTGGTGGCCGTGACAGAAGGTACGCAGGAAGCGGCCTATCTCCTGGATCTTGCGTTCCGTCTGCCCGTTCGACTGAGGATGGTATCCAGATGACAGGCTGACGGTCACACCCAGGAGGGAGAAGAAGGCTTTCCAGACGTGGGAGACGAACTGTGGTCCTCTGTCGGAGACTATATCTTCAGGTATTCCATAATGACGAAAAACATGATTAAACATCAACTCAGCAGTGGCCATGGCGGTAGGTAGACCCTCCAGGGGTATCAGGCGGCAGGACTTAGAGAAGCGGTCTACCACCACCAGGATGCATGTATTACCGTCAGACTCAGGGAGATCTGTGACGAAGTCCACTCCCAGGTGTGACCAGGGTCTCTCAGGAACGGGCAGAGGTAGGAACTTGCCGGTGGGAAGATGGCGAGGGCTCTTGGAGATGGCGCACTCCCTGCAGCCCTGCACGTACCTTCTGACATCGTTGGCCATGTTGGGCCACCAGAAGCGTTGTTTGAGCAACGAGAGGGTCTCATTGACCCCCGGGTGACCAGTGCCAAGTGAAGAGTGGGTATTGTGCAGGAGTGGAGTGCCCGAGTGACGTATTGCAAGCCTTGGGGGCAACCCGGCGGAGTGCGTGTGGAGGCATTGGAGGAGGGAATGGTTTCTTCGGACCACTGGATGGGGTTCACGAAGATGGACTCTGGCAGGATAGTTTCTGGATCTTCGGGCTTTTCCTCAGGGGAATGGAGGCGAGAAAGGGCGTCAGCTTTAGTGTTCTTTGAACCAGGACGGTAAGAGATGGAGAAATTGAACCTTGAGAAAAACATGGCCCAGCGAGCTTGGCGAGGGTCGAGTCTTTTGGCAGCCTTCAGATATTCAAGGTTCTTATGATCAGTGAGAACTTGGAATGGGTGAGCAGCCCCCTCGAGGGCAAGCTTGACGGCCAGGAGTGCGCGGTCACCGATGTCGTAATTGACCTCCGCCGGGTTGAGCTTGCGGGAGAAGAAGGCGCATGGATGGAGTCTACTTGGTGTCCCCTGCTGCTGCGATAGGACCGCTCCCACTCCGGTGGTGGAGGCGTCCACTTCCACGATGAATGGGAGATCCGGGTTAGGGTGGACGAGGAGGGGAGCGGTGGTGAAGGCTCTTTTGAGGGTCTTGAAGGCGTTGGTGGCTTGTAGGGACCAGGACAGAGACTTGGGCTGATTACGGAGTAGGCTGGTGAGTGGACTGACGATAGTACTGTAGTTCTTGATAAAACGGCGGTAAAAGTTGGAGAAACCTAGGAAGCGTTGGAGTTCTTTGATTGTGGATGGAGTGGGCCAGGACTGGATGGCGGAGACCTTCCCCTCGTCCATCCGGATGCCACTGTGATCTATCATGTACCCCAGGAATTGGACGGAGGGCTGGTGAAAGGAGCACTTTTCAGCTTTGAGGAAGAGTTGGAATTGCCGTAAGCGTTGGAGGACCTCCGCAACGTGGTGGCGATGTTCGGCCAAGCTCCGGGAGTAGATGAGGATGTCGTCAATATACACCAAAACGAACTTGTGGAGAAACTCCCGGAGCACCTCGAGTATGAAATCCTGGAATACGGAGGGGGCGATGACCAGGCCATACGGCATGACGAGATACTCGTAGTGTCCGGTGGGCGTGACAAAGGCGGTCTTCCACTCGTCCCTCTCGCGTATCCGGATGAGGTTGTACACGCTGCGGAGGTCCAGCTTGGTGAACACAGTGGCACCACGGAGATGTTCCAGGGCCGCTGGGACGAGGGGAAGCGGGTAGCGGAATTTGACTGTGATTTTGTTGAGAGCACGGTAATCAATGCAGGGCCTCAAGCCTCCGTCCTTCTTCGCCACAAAAAAGAAGCTTGAAGCAGCAGGGGAAGTAGACGGGCAGATGTAACCTTGGTTGAGGGCCTCTTTGATGTATTCCTCCATGGCCTTCTCCTCCGGTATTGACAGGGGGTAAATGCGTCCCTTGGGCACTGGTTCACCCGGTAGCAGATTGATGGCACAGTCCCATGGCCGGTGTGGAGGAAGCTTGGAGGCGCGTTGCGGGCAGAAAACGTCACTGAAGGGGGCGTAGTCCGGGGGAACATCCACTGTGCGCTTCTCTACAGGGCTTTCGATAGAGGTGGCGTTGATGGAGAGAGACTTGGAGAGTGGAGACTTCTGAACAGGAAGCGTCGGGAAGCAATCTGGAAAGCAGTGGTCGCCCCACTTCAGGACTTCGCCCGTGCGCCAGGAGATGGTGGGATCGTGTTGTTCAAGCCACGGGCGCCCTAGAACCACGTCAGCGGTGGACTCCTCCAGAACCAGCAGATGTATCTTTTCTGAGTGAAGAATGCCCACGCAGAGTTGTGTGGTCCCACACAATGAAGGATGTTTCTACGGCTCAGGGGTTTGCCCGTGATGGAGTGGATTTGATAGTTAACCGGAGACGGGGAGATCTTGAGCTTGAGTTGTCGACAGAGGGCGCCTGAGATGAAATTTCCTGCTGACCCTGAGTCGAGGAGCGCCACCACTGGAACAGAGGTATTTGCAGCAGTAAGAATTACAATAGTCGTGAGTGGTTTCATTTTCTGAATGGAGGGGAAAATAGCACTCACCACGGGCCGAGGAGGACGGGTTGGGCATGTGGAGATGACATGCCCCGGAGATCCACAATATAGGCATAAGTTCAGGGTCAGCCTTCTCTGTCTTTCACTTGAAGTGAGGCGTGAATGGTCAATTTGCATGGGCTCGGTGGCTGGTTCTGGGGAGCTGACGGGTTCTGACCGGCGGAGGAGATTGGTGGTAGCTGACTGGCCCTGGTGCTCAAGGAGACACGACTGCATACGAGAACCCACGCGGATGGCGAGTTGGATGAAGCGTTCGAGTCCCATTGAGTCCTCGTATGCAGCGAAATGCAGCCGCACGTTGGGTTCCAATCCCTGACGGAAAGTGGTGATGAGGGCTTGTTCATTCCATCCGCTGGTGGCGGCTAGCGTTCGGAACTGCAAGGCATATTCATTGACTGAGAGATTTCTTTGCTTTAGATTATAGAGTTTCTCACCAGTGGAAGAATCCGTCAGAGGTTTCCCGAAGACCTCACGGAAGTGAGAGACGAACGCCGAATATGACTGGACAACAGGGCCTTTCTGGGTCCACAGGGAATCTGCCCATTGCAGGGCCTTACCTTGCAGTTGCGAAATGATGAACGCTATTTTAGCCGTGTCGGTGGTGTAGAGGTGCGGCTGCATCTCCAGGACCAGTTCGCATTGGAGAAGGAATTCGCTGCATTCCTCCGCCGATCCTGAGTAGGGCGCCGGTTTGGCCATGGGACTGGCGGTGAATGATGGTGAAGGAGCGGTGATGGAGGGTGCGGAAGCTGCAGCGTTGGAGGATGATGGTGACGATGGTTGTGGTGTGAGTGCTCGGCGCAGTGCGTCCACGAGCTCTTGAAACGGGTCGTTGGTGCTCATGCTGTGAAGTTGTTATGGTCCGGTCTTCTGTTACAACAGAGACACGGAGGCAGAGGTATAAACAATCCAGGTGAGTTTATTTACATTAAGCAGAGCACTGGGTTATGGTAAGCAGATAAAGAGTTCTTGAGAGATGAAGGGAATATAATACTGTCCTAATTTTGTCTTGCAGATGCAGGTGAAGAGATGAGATGGTTGAAGCTGGCGGAGACACTCACACACACAGGCAAGTAAGCACACAAGGAGAAGGGGAGACGAAGGAGATGGAGGAGACGACTGGAGCAGGTAAGTATGGCGTTTGGAGTCCTTAAGGTAAGCATACATGTGTCGTAGTGCAAACGAGACCGGACAGTGAGTGTGTGTGAGTGTGGTGGCTTTATACTGGTGCTGATTGCGGTGCTGATGAGTCACAGGTGACGGTGATCAGTATGCTGGTGATTGAGTGCGTGGGTAAGGGAGTGAGGTGGAACCTTACGTGTCTGTGACACCGACAAGCAGCGCAGCAGATCCAGCTGGCGATCCAGTGCTCTACGAGCGGATTTCAGCACTCTGTTCATGAATCACCTACAGTGTCTGCAAGCAGCTGGTTCACAAGTCCCCTGCCACCATCCCGCAAAGAGCAAATTTCACGGCATTGTTTCAAATGTCGCTCCACTCCTTCACCTAACTAATAGCCAATCATTTTTACAGTTTAGTCTGTTTAAAATTTAATGTATTTTAACTTACTCTGATTTCAAATTAATTTTGTTTAGATTTGATAAACTTTTGCTTACAATTAATGTAATGGAATGTGTGGAAAACACATTTATTTTAGGGTCATTGTGAGCCAGATACCCGTGTCAAGACAGAAGTGGGTTGAGTTTGCAGACGCAACAGCAAGTGACAGCATATTTCAGGAAATCATTTGTAAAATAAACTCACCTGGAGATGAGAAGCTACCAAGCCCATATCAGCATTTCAGAGATGAGCTTTCGGTCATTGACAGAGTTCTTCTAAACGGAAGTAGGATTGAAGTCCCTAGTACAAAGAAATAACAAATGACTGAGCTTGTACATAAGGCCATATGGATATTGAGAAATGTAAACGGTGTGCCTAAGATGTGATGTACTGGCATTATATGAAGAGAGACATACTGTAGAGACGCAAGTACAGCGCTGTGAGATTGGTCAACAACACAGATACAAACAGCAAAAAGAGCCACTGTTACCTCATTTAAACCATGTGAACCTTGGAGGAAAGTCGGAGCTGATTTGTTCCAGCTAAATGGGAAAGATTACCTGGTTGTCATGGATTACTTTTCCAACTATCCAGAGTTTGCATTTTTGATAGACACCTCCACAAACCATATGATCTCATATTTGAAAACAATTTTTGCGAGACATGGAATCCAGTTACTTTAGTTAGTGACAATAGACTTCAATTCAGTGGGTTGACATTCAAAGAGAGTCATGAACAAAACTCATGTGCCATTTAAAAAAAAACAAGTTTAAAAGATTGTCAATTAATTCCTTTGTACTCACCTCAAGAAAGTAATTATTATAATGAAATGTTTGGTTATATGTTCAAATAATTGATAATTGTGATTATCAATTCACTTTATATTAAGGCAAGATGCATTTTAATAAAAACCTCAAAGCCATTGTTTCATTTAAAAAAAGACAGAAGTGTAGAGTTAAGTGGCTCTAACTTAACAAATAAACACAGAGAGACATATCCAATGTGTGCTCTCTAAGCATGACTTTATTACAGTGCCTGGTTCACCACTTCCCCACCTAACCACAAGGGGGCAACGTCAGAAGAAGAAGAAGAAGAAGAAGAAGAAGAGGGAGAACAGATAATAAAGCGTATGTGACACATTGTTAAGTTAAGAATGTTAAAATAATAATAAAAAAAAAATGTTGAAAGAAGTTTTATTTCATTTACTATAGTTGATTATTACATGGGAACATAAAAAAGAAAAAAGAATAAAGAAAAAAGGGAGATGTACTGATGAGTGCCACTAGGTGGCAATAATGATTTAGTAATGCAAGTGCAACTGTTCGAGTGAATAAAGCTGCACATGGGTGTGGAAACTATGCAGGAGTGTCAGTGGTCTGTGCACAAGATAGATGAAACAGTGTATTGGTCAATCTCAGGCAACTTTATTTAATCTTTTACAAGGTTTCTAAGCAGAAGTTGGAAGCATGTTTTCTCAGTCCTGTTACCAAAACTCATGTGCCATTTAAAAAAAAACAAGTTTAAAAGATTGTCAATTGATTCCTTTGTATTCACCTCATGAAAGAAATTATTATAAAGAAATGGTTGGTTATATGTTCAAATAATTGATAATTGTGACTATCAGATCAATTATATTAAGGCAGGGTTTATTTAATAAAAACCTCAAAGCCATTGTTTCATTTAAAGAAGACAGAAGCCTCAAGTTTATCATTTTTTTAAATTATTTAATTTATTTAACAACTGTATAAATGATGGGCCAAACAAAACTGATAAAAACAGTGGTTTAACTTTATTTTTTAGTAAAAGAAATGAGCGCTTGTTAACAGGAATGAACACTGGGTGACAGGAATGTGTGTGTGTGTGTGTGTGTGTGCGTGAGAGATTTCTGTGTTGAAGGGATGTGTTGTGTAGTACTTCACAGTGAAGGGATGGAAATAGAAAGAAGGAGAGCGAGGAGAAGAGAGAGGGAGGGAGAGAGAGGGATGACACTAAGCAAATTCTAATGACTTATCTAAAGTTGATATTTTTTAAATAAATAACATCTAAGAAATAATGTCGGTAACAGGACAGTACGTTGAGATTCACCTTCTCAGTCATAGCTACAATTTCATCAAATATAATTAAAATGAGACGGCCATTATGGCCATGAACGTATCACACTGCAAATGAACAGATACACTTGGTGCATAGATCATAAACCATCAGACTATTACCCGCCATGGTGCCCACGGCCTCTGATCCGCCATGGCTACCCGAACTCCTAGACCCGCCCTGAAGACCTCCGTTCCCGTCCGCTCCTCTCCCTGCACATCTGCACTCCCTTTATAATGGACACACTCCCTGCACTCCTTGTCTGATCTACTGTTTGCATAGCTTACTTATGTGTGATTGTTGCTTCTGGTCTCCTTGGTCAATTAAAGTACCCGTTTTTGTGGAAGTCCGTGCTTCGACTCATCTCTGCAGCACTCACCGTAACAATTATATGAAATATATTATTTCATTTTATTTTAATTGATATATTATGTAAATATGTTGTATATTTTATCTCAACAGACTGCTAGAGCAAGAAGCCGTTCAGAGGTGAGAGTGCTTTAGTGATGTTTCTGTTTTATTATTTTATTGATAGCTGATAAAAGTGATCGTTATGTATGACTTTAATATCTTAAATACATGTCAGATCTGGTTTCCTGGTTGAACAGATGGAAAGCTGAGTCCTATAGCAGAATGCTCTTCGTGGGATTTCTGGAGTCTGAAGCTGGATCACAGACAAAGAACAATATGCACTGCAAAAAATGCTGTTCTTACTTAGAGTTTTTGTCTTGTTTCTAGTCAAAATATCTTAAAGTTCTTGAATCAAGAAGCATTTTCTTGACAAGTAAAAAATATTTTCTTGTTTTCAGGAAAAATAAGTCAAAATTGAGTGAGTTTTTCCTTGAAACAAGCAAAATAATCTGCCAATGGGGTAAGCAAAATAATCTTATTTCAGACCAAAAATAAAATATATAATCTTGTTTTCAGTTTGGATTAAGATTATTTTGCTTACCCCATTGGCAGATTATTTTGCTTGTTTTAAGGAAAAACTCACTTAATTTTGACTTATTTTTACGGAAGAGGATTAGGGCCTGTCACAGACACGTCAGGTTCCACCTCACTCCCTTACCCACGCACTCAATCACCAGCATACTGATCACCGCCACCTGTGACTCATCAGCACCGCAATCAGCACCAGTATAAAGCCACCACACTCACACACACTCACTGTCCGGTCTCGTTTGCACTATGACATGTGTATGCTTACCTTAAGGACTCCCAACGCCATATCTACCTGCTCCAGTCGTCTCCTCCAACTCCCTCGTCTCCTGTTCCCCGTGTGTGCTTACCTGCTTCTGTGTGTGAGTGTCTCCGCCAGCTCCTTCCATCATCTGCATCTGCAAGACATAATCAGGACAGTATTATATTCTCCTCATCTCTCATCATTCCATTATCTGCTTACCATCACCCTGTGCTCTGCTTATACGTGAATAAACTTACCTGGATTGTTATTATCTCTGCCTCCGTGTCTCTGTTGTAACAGAAGACCGGACCATAACAACTTCACAGCATGAGCACCAACGACCCGTTTCAAGAGCTCGTGGACGCACTGCGCCGAGCACTCACACCACAGCCCTCCTCACCATCACCATCCACCGCTGCAGCTTCCGCACCCTCCGTCACCGCTCCTTCTCCAGCATTCACCGCCAGTCCCATGGCCAAACCGGCGCCCTACTCAGGATCGGCGGAGGAATGCAGCGGATTCCTTCTTCAATGCAAACTGGTCCTGGAGATGCAGCCGCACCTCTACACTACCGACACGGCAAAAATAGCGTTCATCATTTCGCAACTGCAAGGTAAAGCCCTGCAATGGGCAGACTCCCTGTGGACTCAGAAAGGCCCTGTTGTCCAATCATATTCGGCGTTCGTCTCTCACTTCCGTGAGGTCTTCGGGAAACCTCTGAAGGATTCTTCCACTGGTGAGAAACTCTATAATCTAAAGCAAAGGAATCTCTCTGTAAATGATTATGCGCGTGGGTTCTCGTATGCAGTCGTGTCTCCTCGAGCACCAGGCCCAGTCGTCTGCCACCAACCTCCTCCGCCGGTCTGAACCCGTCAGCTCCCCAGAACCAGCCACCGAGCCAATGCAAATCGACCATTCACGTCTCACCTCCAATGAAAGACAAAGAAGGCTGACCCTGAACTTATGCTTATATTGTGGATCTCCGGGGCATGTTATCTCCACATGCCCAACCCGTCCTCCTCGGCCCGTGGTGAGTGCTATTTTCCCCTCCATTCAGAAAATGAAACCTCTCACTACTATTGTAATCCTTACTGCTGCAAATACCTCTGTTCCAGTGGTGGCGCTCCTCGACTCAGGGTCAGCAGGAAATTTTATCTCAGGCGCCCTCTGTCGACAACTCAAGCTCAAGATCTCCCCGTCTCCGGTTAACTATCAAATCCACTCCATCACGGGCAAACCCCTGAGCCGTAAGAACATCCGTCATTGTGTGGGACCACTTCAACTCTGCGTGGGCATTCTGCATTCTGAAAAGATACATCTGCTGGTTCTGGAGGAGTCCACCGCTGACGTGGTTCTAGGGCGCCAGTGGCTGGAACAACACAATCCCACCATCTCTTGGCGCACGGGCGAAGTCCTGAAATGGGGCGACCACTGCTTTCCAGATTGCTTCCCAGCGCTTCCTGTTCCAAAGTCTCCACTCTCCAAGTCTCTCTCCATGAATGCCACCTCTATCGAAAGCCCTGTCGAGAAACGCTCCGTGAATGTTCCCCCAGACTACGCCCCCTTCAGTGACGTTTTCTGCCCGCAACGCGCCTCCAAGCTTCCTCCACACCGGCCATGGGACTGTGCCATCGATCTGCTACCGGGTGAACCAGTGCCCAGGGGACGCATTTACCCCCTGTCA
This sequence comes from Chanodichthys erythropterus, assembly GCF_024489055.1. Classification (NCBI taxonomy): domain Eukaryota; kingdom Metazoa; phylum Chordata; class Actinopteri; order Cypriniformes; family Xenocyprididae; genus Chanodichthys; species Chanodichthys erythropterus. The sequence continues at coordinate 1,517,128 of NC_090234.1, forward strand.
ATACCGGAGGAGAAGGCCATGGAGAAATACATCAAAGAGGCCCTCAACCAAGGTTACATCCGCCCGTCTACTTCCCCTGCTGCTTCAAGCTTCTTTTTTGTGGCGAAGAAGGCCGGAGGCTTGAGGCCCTGCATTGATTACCGTGCCCTCAACAAAATCACAGTTAAATTCTGCTACCCGCTTCCCCTCGTCCCAGCGGCCCTGGAACATCTCCGTGGTGCCACTGTGTTCACTAAGCTGGACCTCCGCAGCGCGTACAACCTCATCCGGATACGCGAGGGGGGCGAGTGGAAGACCGCCTTTGTCACGCCCACCAGACACTACGAGTATCTCGTCATGCCGTATGGCCTGGTCAACGCCCCCTCCGTATTCCAGGATTTCATACACGAGGTGCTCCGGGAGTTTCTCCACAAGTTCATTCTGGTGTATATAGACGACATCCTCATCTACTCCCGGAGCTTGGCCGAACATCGCCACCACGTTGCGGAGGTCCTCCAACGCTTACGGCAATTCCACCTCTTCCTCAAAGCTGAAAAGTGCTCCTTTCACCAGCCCTCTGTCCAATTCCTGGGGTACGTAATAGATCACAGTGGCATCCGGATGGACGAGGGGAAGGTCTCCGCCATTCAGTCCTGGCCCACTCCATCTTCAATCAAAGAACTCCAACGCTTCCTAGGTTTCTCCAACTTCTACCGCCGTTTTATCAAGAACTACAGTACCATCGTCAGTCCATTAACCAACTTACTCCGTAACCAGCCCAAGTCTCTGTCCTGGTCCCAACAAGCCACCAACGCCTTCGAGACCCTTAAAAGAGCCTTCACTACCGCTCCCCTCCTCGTCCACCCTAATCCAGAGCTCCCATTCATCGTGGAAGTGGACGCCTCCACCACCGGAGTGGGAGCGGTTCTTTCACAGCAGCAGGGGACACCAAGTAGACTCCATCCATGCGCCTTCTTCTCCCGCAAGCTCAACCCGGCGGAGGTCAATTACGACATCGGTGACCGCGATCTCCTGGCCGTCAAGCTTGCCCTCGAGGAGTGGAGGCATTGGTTGGAGGGGGCTGCTCACCCATTCCAAGTTCTCACTGATCATAAAAACCTTAAATATCTGAAGGCTGCCAAAAGACTCAACCCTCGCCAAGCTCGCTGGGCCATGTTTTTCTCAAGGTTCAATTTCTCTATCTCCTACTGCCCTTCAAAAAATACCAAAGCTGACGCCCTGTCTCGCCTCCATTCCCCTGAGGAAAAGCCTGAAGATCCAGAAACAATCCTGCCGGAGTCCATCTTTGTGAACCCCATCCAGTGGTCCGAAGAAACCATTCCCTCCTCCAATGCCTCCACACGCACTCCGCCGGGTTGCCCCCAAGGCTTGCAATACGTCACTCGGGCACTCCACTCCTGCACAATACCCACTCTTCACTTGGCACTGGTCACCCGGGGGTCAATGAGACCCTCTCGTTGCTCAAACAACGCTTCTGGTGGCCCAACATGGCCAACGATGTCAGAAGGTACGTGCAGGGCTGCAGGGAGTGCGCCATCTCCAAGAGCCCACGCCATCTTCCCACCGGCAAGCTCCTACCTCTGCCCGTTCCTGAGAGACCCTGGTCACACCTGGGAGTGGACTTCGTCACAGATCTCCCTGAGTCTGACGGTCACACGTGCATTCTGGTGGTGGTAGACCGCTTCTCAAAGTCCTGCCGCCTGATACCCCTGGAGGGTCTACCTACCGCCATGGCAACTGCTGAGTTGATGTTTAATCATGTTTTTCGTCATTATGGAATACCTGAAGATATTGTCTCCGAAAGAGGACCCCAGTTCGTCTCCCACGTCTGGAAAGCCTTCTTCTCCCTCCTGGGTGTGACCGTCAGCCTGTCATCCGGATACCATCCTCAGTCGAACGGGCAGACGGAACGCAAGATCCAGGAGATAGGCCGCTTCCTGCGTACCTTCTGTCATGGCCACCAGAACTCCTGGAACCAGTACCTGGGTTGGGCCGAGTACGCACAGAACTCCCTCCGCCAAGCCACAACTGTACTGACACCCTTCCAGTGCGTACTCGGCTACCAACCCCCGCTGTTCCCTTGGGATGGGGAACCTTCCAACGTCCCCGCAGTCGACTACTGGTTCCGGGAGAGCGAGAGGGTTTGGGACTCAGCTCATCACCAACTGCAGAGAGCCCTGCGCAGACGCAAAACGACTGCCGACCTTCGGCGCTCTGAAGCTCCTGTCTACCAACCGGGGCAGAAGGTCTGGCTGTCCACCAGGGACATCAGGATGCGTCTGCCCTGCAAGAAGCTGAGTCCCCGCTTCATTGGCCCGTTCACCATCATCCGGCAGATCAACCCCGTCACCTACCGTCTTCAACTCCCAGCACAGTACAGTAGAATCCATCCTACATTCCACGTATCACTGCTTAAGCCTCACCACCCTTCTGTTGTTCCCTCCACAGAACCTGACGTGGCAGCCGCCGAGCCCCCCCTTCCACTCATCCTGGAGGACGGCACAGCTTACGTTGTTCACGAAATCTTGGATTCCGGGCGCCGTGGTGGTCAGCTTGAATACCTCGTCGACTGGGAAGGCTATGGCCCCGAAGAACGCTCATGGGTTCCCAAGAATGATATCCTTGATCCTATCCTGTTACAGACCTTCCACGCCAATCACCCTGACAGACCTGCCCCACGCCCTAAAGGAAGACCACCACGACGTCGGGGTCCGCGGCCCTCAGGAGCGGGCCGTGGGAGGGGGGGTACTGTCACAGACACGTCAGGTTCCACCTCACTCCCTTACCCACGCACTCAATCACCAGCATACTGATCACCGCCACCTGTGACTCATCAGCACCGCAATCAGCACCAGTATAAAGCCACCACACTCACACACACTCACTGTCCGGTCTCGTTTGCACTATGACATGTGTATGCTTACCTTAAGGACTCCCAACGCCATATCTACCTGCTCCAGTCGTCTCCTCCAGCTCCCACGTCTCCTGTTCCCCGTGTGTACTTACCTGCTTGTGTGTGTGAGTGTCTCCGCCAGCTCCTTCCATCATCTGCATCTGCAAGACATAATCAGGACAGTATTATATTCTCCTCATCTCTCATCATTCCATTATCTGCTTACCATCACCCTGTGCTCTGCTTATACGTGAATAAACTTACCTGGATTGTTATTATCTCTGCCTCCGTGTCTCTGTTGTAACAGGGTCAAGCAATGTTAAAAAAAACATCTCGAGATTAAAGTTGTTAAATTATGAGAAAAAAATGTCGAGAAAAAAGTCGAGATAAAATGTTGAGAATAAAGTCATTAAATTATGAGAAAAAAGTTGTTACATGTGTAAACAACCTGCGTGACTATAGCAACCTGGAATTAAGAATGATAAAATAATTGTAGAATTAAGAAATTATTATTATTTGAACGCTGTCTATATAGTCAACATCGCGCGCAATGTAATAAGCTATAAATAGCCTATTGCGCGCGATGTTGCTACTATAGCATTCAAATGAAGTTTATCAATTTGATAACAATCTTCATTTAATGATAATGAACATTTATCCATCCCATCTCACAGCCTTTTAATCTGATCCTGTCTTTATTATAATAACAATAATAAAAATAAAGATTATTATTATTAATATGCCTATTAAACCTTAATAAAATGATGAACAAAATTAAGTTTTGTCTAGGCTATATCAGTGAATGGATTTTTTTTTTTTTTTGTTAAGCTTAAATATTCTTTTAACAACTAATTAATAATAATACATTATTCGAACTTCATTCAAATGCTGTCACAGGCACGAGGGGCTACAAATGATAACAGATGCTCATTTATCCTATCTTCACGACTACAATACAGTCATAAAGTCACATTTTATTGGCATGATCTGGCATTTAAAGTATTTACAAAATATAGCTAACATAATATAGGCCTACAGAAAGGATACATGAAATGAAGGGGAAAATAAAGCAAATAGCTAACATAACAATGAATAAAAAACATTTAACCAATAATGATAGCCTAATAACAAATAATATAAAAATATGAAATAAAAAAAAATTAACAATCAGTGAATGGATTTAAAAGACTGTTGGATGTGATAAAAATATACATGGCATATTCTAATATTTATTGATAAACTTCATTCGAATGCTGCTGTAGGCATCGCACACAACACAATAGGCAACACGTTAATATAATAACTTCTTAATTCCGTGCTTTTTCTTAATTAAAAATAAATGTTATTATAATCTTATCCATTTCTGATAGTTCCAGGTTGCTATGGTAGCGCAGGATGTTTACACATGTAACTCGTGGCCACGAGAAAAATATCTCGTTCCCTCACCATATGATCTCGAGGCCACGACTTTACATCGCATGGCCTTATGTCACATCCTTATGTCGTGGCCACGCGATGTAAAGTCGTGGCCTCAAGATCATATGGTGAGGGAACGACTTATCACGTTCCCATGAGTTTATATGTCGTGGCCACGACAAAACTAAGTGAACCGAACATGTCCCCTCCTGGTCACCGTAGTTTTTGACACTCTCGATGCTTTGAATCTTTTCCTGAAACAATCATGGGAATGCTTCAGTGATTCGTGAGAACTCATTTGCCCATCTCTAGGGTCAAGCACATATACTCAGTCCAGGGCCGGCCCTAGCTTTGATGGGGCCCTAAGCAGAATTTCATTTGGGGGCCCCTCGGCTACAATAACTTATGATAAACCATATCCTTTAATATAAAAAATAAATGTAAATGTATAGAATGGACAATGTTAATATAAATACTTAAATAATTACATAAAATGAACAGTTTAGATGGACCTGTAAGAACTGAAGATAACAATAATAAATATATTATTAACATTAAAGGGATAGTTCACCCAAAAATGAAAATTCTGTCATCATTTACTCACTCTCATATTGCTCCAAACTTGTATGAGTTTCTTTCTTCTGTTGAACACAAAATAAAATAAGATATTTTGAAAAAACCCACCAACTGTTTGGTTATACACCCACATTCTTCAAAATATCTTATTTTATTTTGTGGGAAATAAAAGGTTAAAAATCAAAACCTCCCACAGCTGAGTGTCTCAGTGCATCTGCTGAGGTTCAATAATCCTGATCCTCCTGGATCTTCTGGAGTGAGAGCAGTGTCAGTGGAGCTCAAGCGTATAACATGTCTTTGACACACTTCACGTTTTCTTAATCGGAGTCCACTTAAAACACCACAGTGATGATGCTCCGTCCGTCCGTTCGACAGGAACTTTCCAGACATACTGTAGAAGAACAAGCAGAAGATCTTTGACTCTACCATCAATCAAAGGATAATTATAATGGGAGATTCCAATATGGCACAGATTCCGGAAACACTTTATTTTAGGGTAACTAGTTTCTTATTATCATGCATATTACTAGAATATTGACTATTAGTACTTATAAAGCACATATTAATGCCTTATTCTGCATGAACATATTCTACTTTCTTAATCCTACCCAATACATAAACTTAACAACTACCTTACTAACTATTAATAAGCAGTGATTAGTTTATTGAGGGAAAAGTCAGAGTTAATAGTTTATACGTGTTCCCTAAATTGTTACCCAGATTCCCATTCAGACATGCAATTCAATAGTCTTATGTACGTTCTGTCACCTGTAAGAAAAAACTTCAACCAAACCCTGAACAGAAGTTCTTTCAGCAGATGAAACCACTGCAGAGCAGACAGGAGAAGATGACCTCAAGACAGCAAATTCAACACTTGTTGAGAACCTGTAAGGAAAATTTTTTAGTTTTTATTCCTCTCATCAATTTCTCGGATAGATTGAAGAAGCACTTGATACGCAAATAGAAAATAAATGCTAGCACTTTACCTGATCTAAACAAGTTTACATGTTTCTATGAAATCCTCGCATGAAATCCTCGCTCAGTGCTGACCTGCCAAATTTCATTGCAATGCTAGTCTTGTCCATTATCTGATATACATAAAATATAATATACACATATCTCAATGTTTGCATAGTATATGGTGTGACCGCTATTTGCACAGCAAGACATGTATCTCCAGAGCTGCTACAGGATGGTGCAGGAGAGCTGCAGCCCAGCGGTGGCGGTAACTCGACGCTGTCATCACTGTCGCTGATGGAAGATAATTCTGTAAACAAAAGCAGGACAACAGTGCTTTAAAAATCATTCTTGTCCACTACACGTTATACAATGTTCTGTGATTCTTTATAGATTGAAATCAGAGATACTACAATCCCAGCTAGCCTAGAGAGCAATATTACGAACACTGATATGAGAAATTAGTACTTCGCTAAACAGCTAAGAAATACATAGCTGGCTGAGAACAAGCGAAAAAAAAAAAAAAAAAAATAGAACTTACCAGGATCAGTGCATCTCTGCTGCAGCGAAACATCCACCATAGACTCGAGCGTAATCGTAGCTGAGTTCAGTGTCCCGGTCACCTGGCATGCCGGTCTATCACCGAGGACAGCTTCGAGAACATTGAAATGTGGATTTCAACATGGCCGGCCATTATGCTTCGACCGAGGTCCTTTTTTTGGTCCCGGTACTCTGTGTTGAGTTTTTTAGTTTATTGGTAACCTGTTTGACATTCCTGTTGAAGACCGCTGCGGGCATCTCACCGGTTTCGTCCATGAAGCTCCCTCTAATTTATTTTGCACTTTTGCAGAGGACCAGAGTGCAAGAAAGCAACTTATTTCCTCCTTGGATCACTGATGTTTTTGCCTAATCACGTCCATCCTGTTTAGCTAGCTGCTATTTCGAAAATGGCGGTCAAAAGTTTCTGTTTGTCTCATTGGTCATGGTAACCCCATCCCCAGCCCCTGATGCAAGCAGTTCTTCCTTCTAGACCAGCGATGTATTGGTGCTACTTATGAACCACTTTTCCTGGTTCAGAGCTGGTGCTTTGGGTGTCAAAAGATAAAGAATCGTTTTGGAACTATAGGCTCTTCCTCTGAACTCAAACTGCTTTGGTGGAAAAGGGGTATGGGTGAACGTCGTACACCCAATCACTTAAAAAAAGATATAGCACACTTCTCCTCAATTTGACGCTTCATTCATGGGTCAAAAAAAGATTTTCAGCGTTACTTGTGCCCTACCACAGTGGTTCCCAGCATTGGGGTCCGTTCTTCGTACCTCGCTTAATACATCTGAGATGATTTGACAGATTCCAGATCTTCTATTGGTGATAACTGATCTCTGGCTAATTTGGTTCTTTAAACAAAATTGTGGATTGGATTAAAATATCTGGATTAAGTCTGAGATTACTGCGCGTTCTTGTGATACTCGAAACCATGATCAGCAATGCAGCGATTGGCTGGCGGCAAGACAGCAACGTAATGACATCATATAATTAGAAAAGACACCTGATGTCTCTGGACCTATATAATGAAACAGCCAAGCAAACAAAATGACAGAACGACATAAATGTTATAATAGATAAATGAAATGTGCACTGTTTTTTATTTATTTATTTTTTTTACATGATTCCCAATTATTTAGATTCACATTTGTACAGTCATTCTATTTTTATTTCAATGTTGTAATTCGCAATTCAGTTAATTTTATCTTTGAAGCAGATTTGTTACGTGACAGCATTAATTAAAGTTTTAATTAAAAATGAATTAAAGTCAAGATCAAGTTCTTCTGCATCTCCTGTGCAGCATCAAGTCACTCCCATAATAGCGTCACCATTCAAATTAATGCACGGCTCAGAATAACTGTACAGCATGTGTGTAAGACTCCAATACAATAAAGTAATTATTGCATCACGAATAAATCTTTCAATGAGTAAAACTGGCTGTGTCTATAGTATTAAAGACTACACAACATTATAATATTATTTTCAAATTAATTTGTAAATTATTATCATTTTAAATTATTGTCCCTGGATAAGTAGAGTACTCTTGAAATAAATCAGCAGTGGCTGGGACAGACTTTACTTAAAAAGATGCAATCTAATCCTGTTTACATGAAATAAGCTCCTCCCAAGCAGGTTTAAATTTATGGACCTGTTGCTATGGCAGCAAACCCAGGATGAGCGTCGAAGAACCGAACAATCCAAGATCATGCCAAATCGTCATCAATCAAATCCAGCTACTGTAAATGAGCTCAGTGTTGCTCAAGAACAGCATGACTATGCTGCTCCACTAGCTAGACCAGCATAAACCAGCACTATACCAGCACTAGACCAGCATAAACCAGCACTAGACCAGCATAAACCAGCACTAGACCAGCATAAACCAGCACTATACCAGCATAAACCAGCACTATACCAGCACTAGACCAGCATAAACCAGCACTAGACCAGCATAAACCAGCACTAGACCAGCATAAACCAGCACTATACCAGCATAAACCAGCACTAGACCAGCATAAACCAGCACTAGACCAGCATAAACCAGCACTAGACCAGCATAAGCCAGCATAAACCAGCACTATACCAGCACTAGACCAGCATAAACCAGCACTATACCAGCACTAGACCAGCATAAACCAGCATAAACCAGCACTATACCAGCACTATACCAGCACTAGACCAGCATAAACCAGCACTATACCAGCACTAGACCAGCATAAGCCAGCATAAACCAGCACTATACCAGCACTAGACCAGCATAAACCAGTACTAGACCAGCATAAACCAGCATAAAACAACACTATACCAGTTTAAACCAGCACTATACCAGCATAAACCAGCACTATACCAGCATGAACCAGCACTATACCAACATAAACCAACATAAACCAGCATAAACCAGCACTATACCAGCCTGGAACAACATGGAATCTGATTCTGTGCTGGGGTTTTTTTTCAGCAGGACAATCACTAACTAGATCTTTACTGACAGAAAATGTTATGTTTTATGAGGTACTGGGTACAAGCCAAATGTTACCCTTGGTCATGGGTATTACATATTAATAGAGTCAGACTACACCATCTCGGGGATATTACCGCCCAGGAATATTTAGATTGAGAGACGTGACTTCCAAACAATAGATATGTGTTTCACGTCAAATGTCAATGTTTGTAATAGAAAAAGATTCCAAATCATAATTTCTGCCAGATCTATCTGCTGCCTTTGACACGGTGAATCATCAGATCCTTCTGTCCACCCTCTCATCACTGGACATCACAGGAAGTCCACTTCGCTGGTTTGAGTCCTATCTCACAGGCAGTGTTGGGTAAGTTACTTCAAAAAAGTAATTAATTACTAATTACTGTCATGGTTCAGGGTGTGACCTGGGCAATCAGTGCTGATTATTGTGCCCAGGATGTCTAGACGAGGAGTATACAGCTGGCCATGCGCTCGTTCCCCGTCCCGTTGGTTATCGCACCTGAGGTGGTCTCCACAGCCTGTGTCCGCAGGTGTCTGTACGGACGGCTCTAGAACTCTCTCAAATTCCTTTGTTGCTTGCGTGTGTGTCTCTACACTTTGGATGTTTGTTAAACCCAGAAGTGTCAAATAAACTGTTGCACTATCCTCTGCTTTTGAGTTCTCTCTTCATGCACCCTGACAATTACATCATCAATATTGTATTTAAAATACTTTTCTAATTACTCTGTCTGAAAAGCAATTTAATTACTCCATAAGTAATTCAACGCATTACTAATTACGTCTTAAAAACCTTGACAGGATAGACAATAGAAAGGAAACTCTTTTAATAATTTAAATATGAGTCAAACATGGACTAGTTTAGCCTTTTATAGCTTTTTAAAACATTTAACTTTATTAAAACATACTATAATACTTAAAACATTTTTAGTAACAAATAGGGATGTCACAACACCAAATATCTAGTAGTCGGTACCAGTACCACTCGATACTAAAGTCGATATCATGGTAAAAATATATAAAGATACAAATAAAACAATACTATATATTTTTTCATATATAGGTCTAATAGTAGTAAATAAAAATACCACAGAAATTGAATAATCAAATATAAAATAAATCTGCATAGTCATAACCGTATAAATTAAATATAGATTAATTCTTATTAAAGCTTTTCTTTTGTTGATTGATTATCATTTATAATACAGACCACCAATAGTAGACCTAATGGACGGACACATTATGCTGTTACACATGCTGTTCACATTCATATAACCAACGCGAATATATGCCAAGACGGGCATTTTGACATAACTGTGTGCATTTGAAGGTTTGTGTAATAAACCGCGAAAATCTTACACTTGTGAGAGGTGGCTATGTGTGTGCTTTGGTCGAGAGCGCACTGACTGAAGACTGCACAGTTTTTTTCTCCCTAGGACATAGTTTACATTTTACCGTAATGTTCTTGCCTACCTGTGTCAAAAAAGTGAAGTAATTGGAATATTTCCATTCGGCAAAACAGCGACTCGCTTCTGCCGCTTCTTCAGTCAGCGACTACACAGCCAACTGGTGCGAAGCTGCTAACTATACCAGCTAACGATTTTAAAGAGGCAGCCTTCACTTTTACCTTTAGACAACAAAATTAGATTTTAAATTCAATATTGATTTATACAGAACTGTTGAACTAATTTACAGTATGTAACGCAAGTACATTATAAGTAACTGTAATTAAATTACCTAAAAAAGAACAGTAATCATTTACTTTACTTTTTCAGTGGATAAGTAATTTAATTACAGTAACGCGTTACATCCAACACTGCTCACAGATAGGACTTTCAGGGTTGACTGGAGAGGGGAGGTATCCAAAGCTCATCAACTGACCACAGGGGTTCCTCAGGGTTCAGTTGTTGGACCCCTCCTCTTCTCCATATACACTACATCACTGGGTCCCATCATTCATGCACATGGTTTCTCCTACCATTGCAATGCTGATGACATGCAGCTCTTCCTTTCCTTCCAACCAGATGATCCCACAGTAGCTGCTTGAATCTCAAGCTGTCTGGCGGACATGGATGAAGAAACATCACCTGCAGCTCAACCTGGCAAAGACTGAGCTTCTCTAAAGCATGATTTCACCATCCTGGGGTGCGTTTCCCAAAGCAAGTTCCGTCGTTACCAATAGAGTTCAATGGGACTTACGACCATAGTTGGCTAACGATGCTTTCGGGAAACGCACCCTAGCTAGGTACATCCTCACTTACCTCATCAAGGTCGGACAGAAATCTCAGAGTAATCTTTGATGACCAACTGAACTTTATGCCAAGTTTACACTACACGATTTTAAGCCCGATTTAAGCCTGATTTGCCAGTTAACAAGCTCGCTGACAGGTCGGGCTGTGATCGGGGGAAAATCAGCGAGTGATTGGCGCTCGCTAAACTTTATGCGAGACTTAACATACTTACATATGACATAACTACTTAAAGCATCAAAGAAGCTCGCTGACCCATCGCTGACACCTCACTGACGCCAGACACATATCTAGCATGCTAAATATCTGGAGCTGTCAGGCGACTCGATCTCCTGTGGTGTCATGTGTCGCGACGCAACAGCCAATGAAATACACACTGATGTTGTCATGAATCCTGTCAAGTTCCGGACTACATCTCCCATCATCCTCTCTGCCACTCACCTGCACACACTTAACACTAATCACTAATCATCACACCCAGCTGCAGCTCATTACCAGGACTATTAAAGACTCTTACACACATCACCTCACTGCTAGGTCTTGTTTTCCCAAGTGTTGCATTTCCAAGCGTTACTTCCTGTCTGCCTGTCCTGTGTTACCGTTCCTGCCTGTTTCCTGTTTGTTGACCCGTTGCTGCCTGTCCTGACCATCGCCTGCACCTTGACTACGATTCTGCCTGTTCGTTGTTGTTCCCGTTTGCTCCCGTTTGACCCTGCCTGTATGACAACGCTCACTGTAAATAAAGCTTTGCATTTGGATCCCTACCTGAGTCCCGCCTTCGTTACAGAAGACCTAGCCATCCTCAGATCCAGCAGCTTGGTGAGTGTTCCAGTCTCAGCTATCATGAATCCGTCTGCTCAATTAATGTGTCTCCGTCAGGGAGAGAGAACCATTGAGGAGTATGTCATGGACTTTATAGAACTGGCACCGTTAATTTGTTTTAATGAGGTGTGCCTCATGATATTCTTCCGCGGTGGACTATCTGACCTGCTCAGTTCCGTCATGCCATTGCATCAGCCTGAGGGGTCGTTGGAGCAATATATTGTCCTCGCATTGCAGCTGAGTGGCTCTAGTTTTACCGTGGGTGTCGCGGAGGAACACGACACCACGTTGCATCACATAATGGCTGCCGCTAAAGAGGACATTCACAAGATGGCGTCTACAACAACAACGCCAGTTCATTCCCCCCGCTGATCGCCCAGAGTCAAGTCACGTCTTCGCTGATCACCTAGAGCAACGTCACGCCTTCGTTGATCGCCCAGAGCAATGTCACATCGCCGCTGATCGCCCAGAGCACCGTCATGCCTTCGCAGATCGCCCAGAGCAACGTCACGCCTTCGTTGATCGCCCAGAGCAATGTCACGTCGCCGCTGATCGCCCAGAGCACCGTCATGCCTTCGCAGATCGCCCAGAGCAACGTCACGCCTTCGCTGATCGCCCAGAGCAATGTCACGTCGCCACTGATCGCCCAGAGCCACGTCACGTCTCTAGATCAGTCAGAGAACGGCAAGGATTACGTTCCAGTGTGGTTGACCCACCGCTGATTTCAGCACGGGCGGCTGGTATTCCCAAGCATACACCAGCCGTCTCATTCTCAATCCCGCCGGCCGCGCCGCTCTCAAGCCAGCCGGCCGCTTCGCTCTCAAGCCAGTCTGCCGCTTCGCTCTCAAGCCTGCCGGTTGCTACGCTCTCAAGCTCGCCGGTTGCTACGCTCTCAAGCTCGCCGGTTGCTACGCTCTCAAGCTCGCCGGTTGCTACGCTCTCAAGCTCGCCGGTTGCTACGCTCTCAAGCTCGCCGGTTGCTACGCTCTCAAGCTCGCCGGTTGCAACGCTCTCAAGCTCGCCTGTTGCAACGCACTCAAGCGCCCTGGACGCGATGGACAAAATGGCTGCTTTGCCAGTGCCCACGGGCAAGATGGCCGCCCCTTCGGTGTCTGTGGACGTAGGGGTCGTTCCAGCCGTTGAGTTGGCTGCAGCCAGTGAGTCCGCTCCAGAGCCCACTCTCCTTGTTAGTCCTGCCATGGCCAAGAGGGCTGTTTTCACTTTTTATGTTCTGGCTGTCCTACGTGCGTGGAGGATGCACTCGAGCGCAATTGACTTTGAAACTGTATGCCAGCCCGAGCTCGCTGCCGTCCCAGAGCAGTACGAGCCCGCTGCCGTCCCAGAGCTGCCCGCTCTCCCTGATACAGACACAGAGGTCGTCACCGAGCTGCCCGCTCTCCCTAATACGTCTGCCCTGCTGCCGGCGCCACCCGAACTCCTTGCCCACGAGCCCGTTACGGACCCCGCTGAAATCCCCAATAACTTTTTGGGGGGGGGCAGTATACCTGAGGGTGGGGAGCTTGTGGGTGGGGACCTTGCCTGGACACTGCCGTTTTCAGACTTTGAACTACTAGGGCCATTTATGGACTCATTGTTGCGGCTGCCCAAGCCGCCTAACCTGCCGTGGCTGCCCAAGCCACCCGACCTGCCGTGGCTGCCCAAGCCACCCGACCTGCCGTGGCTGCCCAAGCCGCCTAACCTGCCGTGGCTGCCCAAGCCACCCGACCTGCCGTGGCTGCCCAGGCCATCTGACCCGCCGTGGCCGCCCGTGGCACCTGACCCGCCGTGGCCGCCCGTGGCACCTGACCCGCCGTGGCCGCCCGTGGCACCTGACCCGGCGTGGCCGCCCGTGGCACCTGACCCGCCGAGGCCGCCGGCCCACTATGGCTGCCTGAGTTCCTGGACCTGCCCTGGAGACCTCCGTACCCGCCTGCACATCCAGTATCTCCTGCCTGTAGGTCTCCAGGGCACCCACCCCCCCTCCCCAGTTGTGCCATCTACGGCGCGAGGACGCGCCTTCCGGGAGGGGGACATTCTGTCATGAATCCTGTCAAGTTCCGGACTACATCTCCCATCATCCTCCCTGCCACTCACCTGCACACACTTAACACTAATCACTAATCATCACACCCAGCTGCAGCTCATTACCAGGACTATTAAAGACTCTTACACACATCACCTCACTGCTAGGTCTTGTTTTCCCAAGTGTTGCATTTCCAAGCGTTACTTCCTGTCTGCCTGTCCTGTGTTACCGTTCCTGCCTGTTTCCTGTTTGTTGACCCGTTGCTGCCTGTCCTGACCATCGCCTGCACCTTGACTACGATTCTGCCTGTTCCTTGTTGTTCCCGTTTGCTCCCGTTTGACCCTGCCTGTATGACAACGCTCACTGTAAATAAAGCTTTGCATTTGGATCCCTACCTGAGTCCCGCCTTCGTTACAGATGTCTATGGAAGCAGCAATAACAATCCATTCAAATATAATTTGCTGACGTTTATTGTGTAAGTTACTGTACAGCTCACTCACTCTACTGTTCTCCAGCTTCACCGGCCACATGTATTTCAGGATGAATGGATGAATTCACGTTATATATTAAGATCAAGGACATTATAAAGGTTTTTAATTGACAAAACACTCACTTGCACATATTTGAGAATCGGAATATCAGATAGTTGATGACATGGTGAGAAAAGCAATACATCTGTCATACAGTGTGGCTGGCTGGCCACGGTGTGTCACGTGACAAGCATGACGCATCATCATGGAAACAAGAAAGGGAAACGTTCTAAAATAACAATTGCCTTAACTCTGGGAGGTTAGCCAGAATATTTTAAACTTTTAATATACTGTTATTTTAATTTTAATTTTAATTAAATTTAATTCAAAATGTAATCTAATTTCTTCCCAACATCCATTTTCAAATAAATCCGTTGGGTGACAGTTGTAAGCTCATGTAGCTCATGTAGTGTGTAACCTCCTGTTGCGGATCATTTACATAGTGTAAACACCACAACGACAAGTCACGTAGTCTGAACAGCACAGCAATCTGCCGACGTTTAAAGTCCTGTAGTGTAAACTTGGCATTAAAGAACACATTGCAAAGACATGCAGTCATGCAGATTTGCTCTACACAACATCAGGAAAATCAGGCCCTTTCTAACACAACATGCAACACAACTTCTGGTCCAGGCCCTGGTCATTTCTAGGCTTGATTACTGCAGTGCTCTTCTGGCTGGACTGCCATCATGCACAATCAAGCCTCTACAAATGATTCAGAATGCAGCAGCACGTCTCGTCTTTAAGGAGCCCAAAAGAGCCCACGTCACGCTTCTCTTCATCTCTCTGCACTGGCTACATAAAAAGCTTTTTCTTTTTTCTTTAATCTCTCCCTATTCTCGCTTATGCTACTCTAAGGAATTTCTGAAACTTGTATTGTGAGCACTTATTGTGTCTATTTTCCTTGCTTGTATTCCTCACTTGTAAGTCGCTTTGGATAAAAGCGTCTGCTAAATGAATAAATAGTAAATTTAAAAATAAGTACTTACCAATGGATTACCAATTAAATACCCACATAGTTGGTAACAGACACCATAATAAATCCAGCGTCAACAAAAGTGAACAAGCTACACACATCTGCACATTCAAGCTTTAAAAACAAATGTGATATAACCAAAAAAGAAAACAAAACACCAAAAACACTAGCAAACTTCGGGGTCGACGTTCAACAAATTTTTTTCTATATTGTGGCGAGGGGGGCGTGGTTTAGCGGGGTCTGCAACAGGAGGGAGTGTCTGGGGATGTGCGGTGATTGAACGGGTTGAATGTAAATCACGAACACCTTTTTCTCGTTCCAGTAATTGGCGTGGAGACAGGATAAAACGCCAGGAGAAGCAGGAGCGTGGGAAAGAGAGAGGGACTGCTGACAGTCGGACTGAGTGAGCTGTGCTCGTTTCGTGGAGTGAAGCCCGTCCTTGGATGTGGAATTATTGAGTGTGCGTTGCACCGTCTTTTTGTTTATGTGTTTGATATTTTTCTCTGGTGAGAATAAAGACTGTCAGCAGCCCAAAGCCGATCCCTGTCCTCTTCCTTCCTTCGATACAAGAACTTTTATTACACTGGTGCCGAAACCCGGGAAGGAAGACGGAAGCCGCCGCCATGCAGGCAACCTCTGCCGCGGGAACGCCGTTTGCGGACATCATCTCATCCCTCGCGGCCCTTCATCAAGAACAACACCGGGCCCTGTTAGATCTCAGGAACGATCAGGAGCGCCGCTTCGAGGCGATCGTACGGGGCCAACAGGAGGAACGCGAGAGGTTCCGGAGCTGGATAGACCGGGAGGTTCCCGCGGAGACCAGCATGGCAGTTGCTGGATCCTTCCAGCTGCCACTACAGAAGAAAACACTACAGGTGTTTGCGAAGTCGGCTGAGGTGTCAGGTTGGCCCCGGGACCAGTGGCCCATGCGGCTCGTCCCGCTGCTTTCGGGCGAGTCGCAGGTGGCAGCACAGCAGCTGCCCATCCAGAACCTCCTGGTCTTCAACGACCTCAAGAGGGCCATCCTACAGCGGGTCGGCCGCTCCCCCGAGCAGCATCGTCAGCGTTTCCGGTCTCTGGAGCTGGGGGAGGCGGGCCGGCCCTTCGTGTTGGCCCAACAGCTCCGGGACTCGTGCCGCAAATGGCTGATGGCCGACGGAGGCGATGTGGAGCAGATGATCGATCGTGTGGTGCTGGAACAGTTCACCACTCGGCTCCCGAAGAAGACCGCCGAGTGGGTCCAGTGCCACCGGCCCACGTCGCTGGATTCGGCCATCCAATTGGCGGAGGACCACCTGGTGGCGTGCCCAGGGGTCGGCGAACCCCTGCCATCTGTCTCTCTCTCTCCCTCTCTTCCTCCCCTCTCTCTCTCCAGACCTGTACCTCTACCTAGGTCCCGTCCGCCCGGCCCGCCTCGTGTTCCGCCCCGGGGGCGGGGTGGAACGGATCATCGGCCGTTCGTGGCGCCGAGAGGCCCGCCCAGGGGGGCGGGACTGGCCACCGCCGGGCTGGACCCCGCGCCTGCTTCTCCCCTCTCTCCACGCCAATCATTCGACCCGTTCTCCGCCACTGGAGCGGCGGGCAGGTCTGGGCCGGCCTGTTGGCGTTGCGGGGACCCGGATCACTTCATAGACCGGTGTCCAGTGATGGAGGTGGGGACATTGATCCGGGTCCCGGACGACCTGCAGGTCGCCCCCGGTCAAGCTGGTCAGTACCAGATACCAGTGAGTATCAAGGGGGGTACATATCAGGCTTTGGTGGACTCGGGTTGTAACCAAACCTCCGTGCATCAAAGCCTGATTTCATCCGGGGCATTGGATACAGGCCGCGTGGTTAAGGTACGGTGTGTGCACGGGGATATCGCGAGTTATCCGTTGGTGTCAGTCGGGATTCTATTTAGGGGTCAAAAGCATAGTGTGGAGGTGGCAGTTAATCCGCACCTCCGGCACCCGATAATTTTGGGGACGAATTGGCCCGCATTTAATAAATTATTGGGACATTTATGCTCGGGTGCCTCTTGGAGTAAATGTACGCGGGGAAAGGAAGTGCGAGTGCAGGCGGGGGAGACTGACCGGGGACCAGTGGTGACTGCCTCAGGGGAACAGAGCGGGATCGGGAGACTGATTCTCTCGGACCGTGATGATTTTCCCCTGGAGCAGTCCCACGATGACACGCTGAAAAATGCGTTTGAGAGGGTCAGTACGATTGACGGTCAGCCTCTCCAGCCCGGACGACCACTAACTTATCCCTATTTTGCGATTATTAAAGATAGGTTGTATCGAGTGACCCAAGACACTCAATCAAAAGAAGATACAACCCAGTTGTTAGTACCAAAGAGCCGCAGGGAAATGCTTTTCCATGCGGCTCACTCTAACCCAATGGCTGGACACTTAGGACAAACAGCGACACTAAATCGCCTCATGACCCGATTCTTTTGGCCGGGCATTCACGAGAACGTGTGCAGGTGGTGCGCGTCTTGTCGTGAATGTCAGCTGGTAAATCCTCCGGCCACTCCAAAAGCGCCTTTGCGCCCCCTTCCATTAATGCAGGTCCCCTTCGAACGAATTGGCATGGACCTCATCGGGCCATTAGAGCGATCAGCGAGAGGGCATCGTTTTGCATTGGTCATTGTGGATTATGCAACACGATATCCAGAAGCAGTGGCTCTCCGCAACATTTCCGCTAAGAGTGTTGCGGACGCCCTCTTCAGTTTAATCTCCCGAGTGGGGATTCCGAAAGAAATCCTCACTGATCAAGGCACGGCGTTTATGTCACGTACGCTACGCGAACTGTATGAATTGTTGGGCATTAAATCGATTCGAACCAGCGTCTTTCACCCACAAACGGACGGGCTGGTCGAACGGTTTAATCGCACGCTTAAATCCATGATTCGTAAGTTCGTTCAAGAAGACGCCAAAAATTGGGATAAATGGTTGGAACCCCTGTTGTTCGCTGTGCGAGAGGTCCCGCAAGCCTCCACGGGGTTTTCCCCCTTCGAGCTTCTCTTTGGGCGCCACCCCCGCGGGGTGTTGGATGTCCTAAGAGAGTCTTGGGAGGACGGACCGTCTCAATCGAAAAATGAAATTCAGTATGTGCTGGACTTGAGAACAAAACTCCACACTTTGGGGCGGCTATCTATGGAGAATTTGTTACAAGCCCAGGACAGACAGTGCCGGTTGTATAACAGGGGAACTAATCTGCGTAAATTTGCACCGGGAGAGAAAGTGCTCGTATTACTCCCCACATCAAGCTCAAAATTACTGGCGAAGTGGCAAGGACCATTTGAGGTCACACGGCGAGTTGGTGATCTCGATTATGAAGTAGTACGGTCCGATAGGAGAGGGGCACGTCAAATTTATCACCTCAACCTCCTGAAAAAGTGGACTGAGGCGGAATCAGTGATGCTGGCGACGGTGATTAGCGGGGAGGATGATCTCGGGCCAGGGGCGAATGTAAAAAAACAATCCCTCGCTCTGGCCCCGGGGGGAGATCACCTTTCGCCCTCACAGCTCACTGATGTTTCCAAAATACAGGCTGAATTTGCCGACGTGTTCTCTCCCCTACCGGGCCGTACTGACCTCATTCAGCACCACATCGAGACAGAGCCGGGCGTGGTGATTCGCAGCCGGCCTTATAGGTTACCTGAACACAAAAAAAAGTGGTTCAGGCAGAATTAGAGGCAATGCTTGAAATGGGGGTAATAGAGGAATCCAGCAGTAACTGGGCGAGCCCGATAGTTTTGGTCCCCAAAACAGATGGCTCAGTGCGGTTCTGTGTGGATTATCGCAAGGTGAATGCAGTGTCGAAATTCGACGCGTATCCAATGCCGCGTGTGGACGAATTGCTTGACCGGCTCGGTACAGCTCGCTTTTATTCGACACTGGACTTAACAAAAGGGTATTGGCAGATCCCCTTGTCTCCATTATCCAAAGAAAAGACCGCTTTCACGACGCCGTTTGGATTACACCAATTCGTGACCCTTCCGTTCGGGCTGTTCGGGGCACCGGCTACCTTTCAGCGACTCATGGACAAGATCTTACGGCCCCATGCTGCGTATGCGGCTGCCTATCTGGATGACATTATTATTTTTAGTAATGATTGGCAGCAGCATATGCAGCATTTGAGGGCTGTCCTGAGATCGCTGAGAGGGGCTGGGCTCACGGCCAACCCGAAGAAGTGCGCAATTGGGCGCGTGGAAGTAAGGTATCTGGGCTTCCACTTGGGATATGGACAGGTGCGTCCCCAAATTGATAAGACAACAGCAGTTGCAACCTGTCCGCGTCCCAAGACCAAAAAGGAGGTAAGACAGTTCCTCGGGCTGGCTGGATATTACAGAAGGTTTGTTCCTAATTATTCGGACCTCACCAGCCCGTTGACTGATCTGACTAAAAAGGATGCACCAGATACGGTCCAGTGGACGGAGCTGTGCCAGCAGGCCTTCACCCAGGTGAAGGCTGCTTTATGTGGCGGGCCGTTACTTCATTCCCCTGATTTCTCTCTCCCCTTTTTGTTGCAGACAGACGCGTCGGACAGAGGGCTGGGTGCGGTCCTGTCCCAGGAGATAGAGGGTGAGGAGCGGCCGGTGCTGTACATTAGCCGCAAGCTCTCTAAGAGAGAGGCTAAGTACAGCACCATGGAGAAAGAGTGTTTAGCCATCAGGTGGGCCGTCCTCACCCTCCGCTATTATCTCCTGGGGCGGGCATTCACCCTCTGTTCGGACCATGCCCCTCTGCAGTGGCTCTACCGCATGAAGGACACCAACGCGCGGATCACTCGTTGGTATCTTGCTTTACAGCCTTTTGAATTCAAGGTGATCCACAGGCCGGGTGTTCAGATGGCTGTGGCCGACTTCCTCTCCAGAAATGGGGGGGGGGGCGGGGGGGGCGGCAGGCCGGACGGCTCCCCGGCCTGAGTTGGGCGGTGGGGGTATGTGGCGGGGGGGGGGGGGGCGTGGTTTAGCGGGGTCTGCAACAGGAGGGAGTGTCTGGGGATGTGCGGTGATTGAACGGGTTGAATGTAAATCACGAACACCTGTTTCTTGTTCCAGTAATTGGCGTGGAGACAGGATAAAACGCCAGGAGAAGCAGGAGCGTGGGAGAGAGAGAGGGACTGCTGACAGTCGGACTGAGTGAGCTGTGCTCGTTTCGTGGAGTGAAGCCCGTCCTTGGATGTGGAATTATTGAGTGTGCGTTGCACCGTCTTTTTGTTTATGTGTTTGATATTTTTCTCTGGTGAGAATAAAGACTGTCAGCAGCCCAAGCCGATCCCTGTCCTCTTCCTTCCTTCGATACAAGAACTTTTATTACATATATACAAACATATTGTTTCAATATATTTGGCACAAAAAGGCAAAGGGTCAAATACCAAACTATTTGGGAAGCAGACACATCTGTCAGTTTAAATCTAAACACATCTCTGTAACCTGCCATACACATTACACACTATCACATTTCTATAATTCAAATCCGTTAAAAGATTGTTAGGATGCATAAATTAGGTCAACTGGAACTGGGAACACATCCCATAACACCTGATGTACTTGTTGATTTTTTGGATGCTGAGGTGTCACATTGTAGCAAAGGAGAGAGTTGGTAAGGATCTTAATGCAGCTGTTTATTTCACGAAACAAGATGATAATCCAAGAAAATGTCACAAGATGAAGAAATAAACTCCAAAAACATAACCGCTAACAACCAATGCATAGACAATACTGGAGTCCAAACTGAAGAAAAAGCAGTATAAATACATTAAACGGCTCAGGTGATGAACATAATCAGTAACTATGGAAACAAATGAGGACACTAGTGGAAACCTAGGAAACACAGGAAATGGGAACTAAACACAAAGAGACTGAACAAAGATACCACAGAACAAAAATAATATCAAAATAACAGTCCCTAAACACAATGGAACCCAAAACACACTGAATACACATCACATGAGGGGGAGAGGAAGGGAAGGCAGTTAAAATATATGTAAATTGTGCCATTTTCATTTTTAAAACCCTTAATGACCAAGCCCCATTATATTTTAAACATCTAATCATCCCTTATTCATCAAGCAGATCATTCAGGTATTCTATTAAAGCACTCTTGCATGTCCCACAATCACATTTCAAACAAAAAGGTGATAGAGGTTCACTATCCCCACACAGAACTCACTCATCCACTGTAAATAAATTGCCATCCAAAGGCATTAGCTTTATTACTGACCTGCCATGCAAATTACGAATGCAAAGCAGCTACTATCTGAATAGGGCTTTTGTGTGCAACATGTCAGAAAGTTTCTATAAAGTTCCTTAGATATGATTAAAACAATAAAATAGTGTTTGGAGTCTGCTTTACAACCAGCCATTAAGCTTCAGTTAGTTATTTAGCAGATTCTAATCAGATTGATTATATTGCTCACAAGCCTCTTCCAAGTGTATATGTGTAAAACACTTCAGAAAGTTCTTTTAGTTTTTACGAATCTCATTAGAAAGCTATTAAAGCTATGATAAAAGCTACAGTGTTTGGAGTCTGCTTTATAGCCAGTCATTAAGCTCCATTCAGACGGATTATACTGTACATAAGCTTCTTCCATAGAAGTCTATATGTGTAAAAAAGTATTCAGGCTATGAATGGAAAATAAAATGTTACCCTCTATAGATAAATAATGCTTTCATTTCATTTTATAAAACTGAATCATCTGATTTTATTGAAGACCGCTCTCAGTTTCTCAATGATCTTCAGCTTCCACACATTTTAGATGAAGGTCAAAATTATTTAGACAAAATATTTGAAAAAAGTGAAACCTTGGAAGCTATACCTAAGCTAGAGAATGTAAATCAGCAGGCCCTGATGGATTGTCAACTGACATACAGCATATAAACTATTAAAAGACAAACTGGTTGGTGTTTTGAAGGAAATGTGCAGTCATTTCAAAATGGTTATTTACCACCCATGCTGAGAAGTGCTCTGACTTTAATTCTGAAACCAGACAAATCTGCCAAACGTGAGTCATACAGACCAATCTCCTTACTCAAAAGACATGACAAACATTCTGTATGAAATAAGGGAAGCCCCTGACACTTGTTTCCTATCACTCAATGCAGAAAAAGCATTCGATAGGGTTGAGTGGCTTTATATAAACAGTCTGATTTCTGACTTGTAATGCAGCTTGAATCATATTCACACTGTTCATTCGTTGTCTAGAGGAGAACTGGTTTTGGGAGAATTGGACTCCCCTTACAAAAAAAGAAGTTTATTCAATTGTGCTATTAGTATACTTCTTTCAAACTAAAAATAAGGAAGTACACTTTCAGTCTACTTTTTTATATACTTCACAGAAATATACTTTATGTACCTCTCAGAAATATGCTTAAAATTGATACTTGACTTATACTGACAGAAAAGTCTCAGTATATTTGGCCTATACTTGTACTCTGTATTTTGATCGAGATAATTAAGTATTCCAAATATACTTGGCTTGTAGTTGTTTAATCTTTTGATTGAGTAGCCTATTAAATACTTTTTTCACATAGTTTTACATACTGTCTTATAAAGTTACAAGGACTGAAAATATTGATTTATAAAGAAAACATATAATTTTCCAGCTATCAATGTTTTCACTGTTATACAGTGGGGTTACACATCTTCTAAAAGAGTACAGAATCTCCAGATCAAAACACAGGTGAAGAAGAAGTTGAAACAAGAGATGGAAGATTGTTCACACACATGTAAAATAATGTTAACATCACACATTAAACAGCATGTAAATCACAACAGCCTAATATTACTGAATGAAATGTCGACCCAGGACAAGCTATAGGACTGTGAAGCTTTGGGGGTGTTGATGGACTCAATCTACTCCATCTGTGTTTTGAAATCTGCATCATTGTTCTGAATCTGTTCCAGGCAAAGTCTTTGACAAAAATGCAATTTTTAAAAAAAAAAATGTTGCCTTTCTTTATAATACTTACCCAAATACAAGTGTTGATAAAAAAAAGAATGCATGAAGCTATAATAAAATGTTTATTAAATTAGTTAAAGTACATTTAAAGGTAACCTATATTTCAAGTATAAAAAAATTAATGCCTAAATTGAAACATAGTAGTATACTGAAAATGCAAAAATAATATATAAACAGGAAACTGTAACTATGATATGTTCACTTAAAGAAAACTAACAAGTATAATTGCTATTAGTTCATTAAAAGTACACTGAAAAGTGTACTTTCATAAACTAAAAAATGTACTACTTGTATTAAAATTGTAAACTACTAGTATACTTATATGTTCACTTGTAGTAAAGATGCAGTACAAATGAGAAACATAGTTGTAAACTAGTTGTGCACTTTAAGTTTACTATACTTTTACACTTATAGTACACTTAAACATATACATTTATTTACAAAAAAAGTGGGCAAATGTAGTCCCAAGCAGTATTGAAATAGTACACTTACAAGTTTACTACTAGTACATTGATATTAGTATACTTTATAAGTAATCTTCCTGATCAATTCCAACTTCTAAGCTGAGAAGTTGAAACTGATCAGGAAGATTATTTATAATGCAATCTGTTGCAACAGTAACTATTGACCCTCTCTTTTCCAGCACTTTAGACACAGTTGCAATTGCAGGCCTGGAGCACAAATGCAACATGGAACAAACATTCTCTCTCTCTCTCTCTCTCTCTCTCTCTCTCTCTCTCTCTCTCTCTCACACACACACACACACACACACACACACACACACACACACACACACACACAGTGAAGTTAACCTTCATATTCTCCTCATTCCCCTTTTACACTCATGGTAAAGAAAATTAAGGAAAATAGTCAGACACCATGGTATAATGAGCACAAGAGAGCAGCCCGAAAAATGGAGCACAGTCAGATTAAAAATAAAACTAAAGGTATTTCACATTTCATGGAAGAACCGTGTAACTGCATACAGAACTGCCTTAAAAACAGAAAGATCTGCTGACTTTTCAAACAAATAAACACAACCCTTGGTATTTATTGGATACAGTGGCTAAATTAACAAGGAATAAAGCTTTAACTTCTGATGTTTCAAAACAGCATAGCAGTAATGACTTTATGAATTTCTATGCTTGCAAGATTGATACTTTTAGAAAAAAAGTTCTAACCATGCTATCTTCTATTTCAGTTTCATGTCAGAAGTTGTGCTATAGACCCCCTGAGGGGTCAGTTCCATTCCTACAGTTCCATTCATTCATTGCTTCAGGACATGAAGAACTGTCTAAACTTGTTAAATCATCAAAATCAACAACATGCATGTTAGACCCTATACCGACTAAACTATTGAAAGAGATGCTTCCAGAGGTCATAAATCCTCTTCTTAATATTGTTAATTCATCTTTATCACTAGGATACATACCGAAAACTTTTAAGCTGGCTATTATTAAACCTCTTATTAAAAAACACAACTTGATCCTAGAGAATTAGTCAATTACAGGCCGATCTCAAATCTCACTTTTCTGTCAAAAATACTAGAAAAGGCAGTTTCATCACAACTATGTTCCTTTTTAGAAAGAAATAGTATCTGTGAGGATTTCCAGTCAGGATTTAGACCGTACCATAGTACTGAGACTGCTCTCATTAGAGTTACTAATGATTTGCTCTTATCATCAGATCGTGGTTGTATCTCTCTATTAGTGTTACTGCATCTTAGTGCTGCATTTGACACTATTGATCACAATATTCTATTAAATAGACTTGAAAATTATGTTGACAATTGCATTGGCATGGTTCAAATCATACTTATCTGACCGTTATCAGTTTGTAGTAGTAAACGATGAGATGTCATATCAATCACAAGTTAAATATGGAGTACCGCAAGGCTCAGTACTAGGACCGTTGCTTTTCACTCTGTACATGCTGCCCTTGGGAGATATCATTAGGAAGCATGGCGTTAGTTTTCATTGTTACGCTGATGATACTCAGCTCTATATTTCTTCGCGCCCTGACGAAACTTACCAATTCACAAAAATAACAGAATGTATAGCTGATATAAAAAACTGGATGACCAGTAATTTCCTACCAGTAAATTCAGAAAAAACAGAGATTCTAATTATTGGACCAAAAACTTCTTCACGCAATAACCTAGAATATTGTCTAACACTTGATGGCTGCTCGGTTAAGTCTTCGTCGTCAGTTAGGAACCTGGGTGTGCTCTTTGATACCAATCTTTCATTTGAAGGCCATGTTACTAGCATCTGTAAAACTGCATTCTTCCATCTTAAAAATATATCTAAACTACGACATATGCTCTCAATGAAGAATGCAGTACAGTTAGTTCATGCGTTCATGACCTCAAGGTTAGATTACTGTAACGCTCTACTGGGTGGTTGTTCTGCTCGCCTGAGAAATAGAGTTAGAGTTCTTACTAGAACTAGGAAGTATGACCATATTAGCCCAGTTCTGCATTGGCTTCCTGTTAAACATTGTATAAATTTTAAAATCTTGCTAATTACTTACATAGCACTAAATGGTTTAGCTCCCCAGAACATGAGCTACATTGTAGTCCTTCACGTCTATCAGTCTGTATTTTATAAAGCGCTATAACAATAAAGGTGACTTGACATTCTGTCACCTGATGGGGTTTGGGTTCTTGCTGCTGTCACCTCTTGCTTGCTTAGTGTTATGAATACGGCTCCCGCGGCTCTTCATCCCGGCCGCCGGAGGGAGCCGTCACCGGAATATTGACTTGTTGCTATCTGGACTACATTTCCCATGGGCCCTCATTCCTGGGACTGATTGCGCACACACCTGCACCACATCACACTCACTCCATAAAACACTCACACACGCATCCATGCACCGCGAAGTCTTGATTTGCCTTGGTGATCATTTCTGAGCGTTTTCTTGTGGACTGTTACCCTGTTATCGATTGGACTGCCTTACCTCTGTGAACCTTTGCTGCCGACCCCGATCTCTGCCTGTTCCCTGGACTCTGTTTGTTTGCCGCCTGCCACGATCCCAGCCTGTTGTAAGACCTTGATTTATTGCCGCCTGTCTCGACCCCAGCCTGTCCCTGTTTACGCTACTGTCTTGTCCCTGTTTGCATTGTGCTGTCTTGTCTTAATAAAGACGCTGCAAATGGATCCTCACGTTGTTGACCCATCATTACACTTAGTTGGGGACAGTTAATATTCAACAGTATTACTGATTTGACTGCACTGATACTATTGGATGAGAACTGAACAGAGCTGAGCTAGACAATGACATCACTGTTTTCTGCAGAACTGCTTTATAGATTAAATGAACTAAATTAATAATTGATGATCTTTACAATGGAACTGAATCAATACTGAACTGACTTCAGCTGGACATTACACTGTTTCTTTCTTAGAGCTTTTCAGCAGAATTGAACTCTGTTCGTATCATTAAGCCATTTTCATATTTTTCACTGTAAAGCTGCACCGTGAATATCGGATTGTACACAGACAACAAAGCTTGAGAGATCTGCTCCAGCATTGCTCAAATTGACTGATAGTTTTTTTTAAATGTTCTCTGGCTATAAACTTATAATAAAGACACCAAACAAATTCACTTTATAAATGCAATCAATGGCTTCAAAGATGTGGGCATATGTATTACTCCTACA
The DNA here is from genome assembly GCF_024489055.1 of Chanodichthys erythropterus. NCBI lineage: Eukaryota > Metazoa > Chordata > Actinopteri > Cypriniformes > Xenocyprididae > Chanodichthys > Chanodichthys erythropterus. The sequence goes on from NC_090234.1 coordinate 1,544,198, forward strand.
ATCAACAGGTTAATTCTTGCCAATTACAATCTAATTACAATTGAATCTGTAGACAGATGATGCTCCCTAACAATCTCATTGATTGGCTGTATAAACATTATAAAGATGGACATTCTTCCCAAATTTGAGTATTTATTTTGCTCTTTATTTTCCCACTTTCCCACCATCCACTAGGCTTTTTCTCTAAAATGAAAACATATACTGTATATTATATGCTATATAAAAACATTTGACATACTTGCTTATTTAACAAAAAAAGATATCAGCCCTGTATAATATAGTGAATAGTGTTTTTATTTATTTATTTTTTTTGTCTACTTATATGATATTTTACAGTCTATCCCCCGGTTTCATAGACAAGGCTTAAGATAGTCTAAGACTATAGTCTAGACTAAAAAACATGTTTGAGCTGTTTTAACTGAATGCAACTTGTACTGACATATTTTAAAATATGTCAGAGCCATTGTTTTGTCTCAAGATGCACACCAGTAATGTTTTTTCTAAGGCACATTTCTAAAAGCTACTTAAATGTCCTAATTGAACTAAAGCCTAATCCTGGTTTAGTTTAAGCCCTGTCTGTGAAACTGTGCCTATGGCTTGACAATTTAATACACTGTATAGTGTTACAAAACAGAATAGTTGACAAAATTTGGTACAATTATCTTATCTCTGAATATAATGAATCTCAGGTGAAAAAGACGTACTATTAAATGTATTAAAAATGCAGTATAGTATATTTGTTTTGTACTGAAACATACTCAAATACATTTTTAATACATTTAATTGTACGTCTTTTTCACTTGGAATATTGTGAGCAAAAGACAGTTTTGCAGTTTTTCCCCAATTAATTAATGCAATAGTATATGTACTTGTATTATTTTATTCCCCCACGCTCTGCTTATATACTACAGAAAACAGCATAAACAGAGAAAACTGGAACTGGGAAAAATACCATTTCACATTAATGTAGAAGCCAATTGCAGTGTCCGGTCTGAATTGAGGCTTGTGGGTGTGTTTGTCCACCCCTCTGAGAGCTTTATATAAGACAGAAATCTGTCAGACAGACATCTCTCAGACTCGATCGAGGTGAAGCTGCTCTTCTGACTCCGTCTACAGTCATCCAGGTGAGTGTGTTTCTAATAAAGAGCACTTTTGGGCTCATAGTTCATTTGAACACCTGTACTCTCTAGTCAAGATTATTCTGTATTACACGCATATTAAATATGATAACTAGTAATTAATATACGGTAACACTTTAAAATACTGTTCAAGTATTTTACTGAACAAATACTAATGCATTATTAACACTCTAGTAACTACTATTAACTAAAAATAAACTGATTAATGAATTAATAAGAAATGGTGCTTAGTTTAATGTAGTAGTTTAATATTAGCTAGTCAATAGCTACAATTTTTTCATACCTCCCAGAGAACTACTAAGCTTTAGTAATTAATTAACATGAATGATGCATAATGTATAATTAATTCTAAAGTAAAGATCATGATATCTCACTAGGAATGACTCAAGTATTACCAAATACTTCAGGAAGAACTACTAATTATTTGGATCAGTACTCTTAAGTGAAAAACATGATAACTGTTTAATAATGACTGAAATCATTGTAAGCTTTTGAGCTTTTTGTAAGGTTTTGGATAGTAATTCCTTCTGAAGGATTTGGTAGCATTTGAGTCATTAGTAGTGGGTTACCATGATCTTCACTTTAGAATACTGTTCTGAATAATTAGTCATTCCTTTGGAAGGATGTAAATGTTATGTGTAAAAATTCCCTGTCATCAGTTGAATTACCTAGGCTAAAGAGTGCTGTTAAAACTGTATTATACAAAACTAACCTCTTTTTTTTTTGGTAAATAAGAAAGTAAGTAAAATGATACCAAGCATTGTTAAATGGGACGGTCTAACCTACGGAGGATTGCTTGTCGCCTAGCAACTGTGACAGCTGCCATTGATGAGCGGCAGAAATGTTGTGCTGGACTATATTGAAAGTTATATTCAACTGCCTAAAAACAGAACAGGGTTCATCGCCCATCTAAAAATGTTCACCATGGTCTATTTATGTACATAATAAAGAGTATAAACAAAAATCACCTCTTGGTATGATATAAGTCTACATTTGAACAGCATTAAACTGTTTTGTAAAACTTTAACATTAGACATCATTATAACTCTAACTCCAAACTATTTCTTCTAATTTTCACATTTTTAAAATGACATTCATAATTTTGACAGATAAAATGCTAGTCTCCTTTACAAACAGTCATTATGCTTCAGTTAATTATTTCATATTAAATATTTATAAATTCAAATATACATTCATTCTGTATTGCATTAAAGAGTATTGTTTGGAAAGGCAGTGTAATGTTAAAAGCAGCTCATGTCAGAGAACAAGCAGAATTAATCCAATCTTCTCAGAGCCGGCCTTCCCTATAAGCAAACTAAGCGGCTGCTTAGGGCCCCGCCACCACCAGGGGGCCCCCAAGAGCAAATTAAATGACAGCTTGATTTTGACAGGGTTGGGAAGGTTACTTTTAGAATGTATTTCACTACAGATTACAAAATACATGCTTTAAAAAGTAATCAGTAACGTATTTCGTTACATTACTCAAGTTTAGTAAATTAATCTAAATACTTTGGAATACTTTGAAATACTCAAAGGGCCATATTAACTTGATGATCGGTTTTAAGTTTACAGTTTTTTTTAGACATAAGCTATGTGTTGGTAAAGAATTTCAATATCTTGATAAATAAATTATGAAAATATTTGTTTCTTTTAAGATCACATCCATATAATTACTATTGATATCATTCCTAAATTATATTTGTAAAGATGTGCATCACAGGGATAACAAAATATTAAATAACAACAATAAAATATTGTTAATAATATAGGTTGTTTTATCGGTGTATAGAGTCGAATTGACACAGTGGTTTAAATTGTTTAATTAACAAAGTTTGTTTGAAACATTTAGAATGTTTATAAAGAAAATAAAATGAAATGATCTACCCAATAATCTGGAGAGAAGGCATATATTTAAAGCTTTCTCAACAGTTTTTTGCATCTCTCCACCACATTTTACAGGTTTGGGAAAAAATATGATCATTTTGTGTGAACTATCCCTAGTACAAATATGTTTATACAAATATTTAACCTTGGTGCACTGATAGCTGCATTAATCTTAACCATATAAACAACAAACAGCGGAGAAAAAAAAGTGATGCATCTATTTTGATTTTTCATGGCCAATAGAAGAAAATTGGCCGATTCTGATACTGGTTGCAGATTTTTTTTAAAGCAAATTTATTTGTTTATTTGTTCAAAAAATATGTGTAGCTCTTTGATATTATAGGCAAACACTGCATTTTTATCACAGTCCGAACAAAGATGTTATGCATGAGCACGAGCAGTTGTTTTTCATTTAAATTATTGTATAATTTTAAGATTAACAGAAAAAACAGCATGTTCTGAATTTAGCTTTGTGAAATTATGCTACATAAGACACCTGCACAAAACACTCAGCAGACGCACTGAATGAAATGTAAATTCACTCTCTGGTGGCACTTATGGAACAGCAGCGATACAGCGTTTCCATGGTTACCACTATACACAATGCAGCTCTGCTCTGGATATAAGAGGAAAAGCCATCAAAACTTGTCTGAAGACCGTTCCCTTCAGAGATACAATTATATCAACCCCAATTCAATATTTATATTATTTGGCGAATAGTGAGCTTGTGCATGCTGCAGTATTTTCTCTGCTGGCGCGTCTGTTCTCATTGTGTCCGTATTCAGCATCCTGTTGACAGGCTTAGTAAATATTTCCTGAAATTTTGGGAAATTATTACAAAGCAGTTTGTTTGCAAGCCCGAAATAAAGATAGACCAAATTAAAACTAAAAAAACCTTTGGATTAATGACCAGTGGACTAGGCTACTGCATCTCTATTTTTGATCATGAACTCGAGTATGCGCCATAAACCTAAACATTTGGAAAGAATGATTAAGATTTAAAGTTTGTCTGTAAAGTACACCAAGAAATTGGCTTTATAAAACATTATTTAATGCATGTGGATGTTAATTCTATGAGGATTTTGTGTTATTTTTTTCAAAGACCTAATAAATTCTTAAATATTAAACGTAGGCTAATGATAACCATATAAAGCTCAACGTACGAGTAAATGGAAAAATAAGGAGTAAATAAGGAAAATAACATTTTCAAAGACCAAGAACAGCTTATAGGCCTACCTCAAGATGCTTTTTCAGATTAGATGTCAAATCCTGAAGCCGATAGAAGTTTTGTTGCAGGTAGACATAGCTTGCATTGCACTATGATGTTACTGTACGTCCTTCTTCACGTTTATAAAAAAGTAAAACTGTCTTTCAATTTCCACTAGAGAAATGCGTTATGCCCTTTTTCCCGTCTATTCTTTGCGTGTGATCTCATGTCTGCACTCTGCAGGTTGCTGATATCTGAACAGACTGCGCGCGCGTTTTTTTAAACAGAGTCGGAGAATCATCAACATTGGCTCGTTGGTTAAAAGCCCTCAAACAGCTTATGTTAATAGTCTATTAAATGAAATAAATGACATAAAAATTCAAAGTAATCCCTTTAGTAATCTAAAATACTTTTTGAAAGTAACTGTAATTTGATTACCATCCATTTAAAATGTAACTGTAAGGAAATACAGTTACTCAAATTTTGTATTTTAAATACGTAACTTCGTTACATGTATTTCGTTACTCCCCAGCCCTGGATTTTGACATTGTGTAATCTATCAGTTGCAGTTCTGACGCATCCATCTCAATACTGTAAAACCTTACGTAGCCTACATTTGCATCACATGTTACACTTACTCACAGGACACTGCACTTATTCGCAATAACAAAAGTTCATTATTTGCATGTGCTTTAAATCATTACCGTTTAAACATTTCATTCGCGTGCTGTTCTTAACCAGAAGCACGCACGCACGCAAAAAGCCTGTCAAACAGCCTCCGATTAGTGGACTTTATCTTTTGCATCTGCACTAATACTGTCAAATACACACACAGTTTAAACAAACAGAGTTGGTTATGTCTAAAGTGAAAGTAATAAATTGAGAGAAAATCGGATGCGTGTCTGTATTTTATATGCGTGCCGGTCTTAACCCTTGTGCATCCTTAAGGACATTTTTGTCCATTTCAGTTTTGTTTTTTGTTCTAAGTGTGCCTTTGTTAATGCCAACTACATGAATTTTGGCTCAGGTGTTTATTTTTATTGGAATTTTAATATTTTACCCTCATTTCCTTCAAAAAATCAATTTTACCCTCCGTACAAAAAATACTCACACTTAGGACCTTAAGGACAAAAATGTCCACATTGAAACCCATTAAAACTGCAATTTTTTAACCCAGGGCCATTTGACTATAAAATGATAAAATATTTGCAAATAGGCATTCATTCTATCGGCAAGGCTTCAAATTTTACATTTTTACCATTTTTTACTAGATTGTGCCATATTTTCAAATTTGGCATATAAAAGAAATACTCGCTTTATTTGAGTTTTCTGCTTATGCATATTATAGTCTATGATAGAGTCAATTTGAAAAATAATGCAGCTATAATTGTGTGGGTATACTGGTAAGGATGTCAGAGTGTAGTTTGCAGGTGTTTACTGAAAATTTAATTTGTGTAATTAGTTTGAAAGAAATTATATCATACTGGCAATCAAAAATCCCACTCCATGTATGAGTCACACCCTTGGCAGGGTCATAGGGTCAGGTGAAAACTATGAAAAAGGTCAAAGAAGGCTTTAAGGTTCTTCTTTTTGACCAAAAACGCATCTTAACCCTTGATTGCACTTTTTCACTTGTTATTGTTTTTGTACGGAGATAAAAGTTACGCTTGAATTTGAAGTAGACGTTCAGAAGCCCCTAAACACATTATTTTAGTTTTCACCACAAGAAAATACTGATTTTTCAGTCTGGTAGATTTTATACAAAGTTTGAGTTCACACAGGTGTCCTCACAGCCAAACCTATACATATGTGGTGCTTGAGGGGTTGATAATTTCATTGTTTGAAGAGACATTACTCAGCAGAGGAAGCTCTGAAACTAGTGCTGCCCACTGACACTGAGCACACAGGTGCATTAGAAGCCGAAGATGTAAAGAAACCGATTTGTAAAGTGTTAAAATTCTGAAAATGAATGAATGTTTGGTATCTATGGATAGAACAGATGCTGGTTAAAAAATTGACATCAGTGAAAGTGGAAAAAATATTAATATATAATATTTCTATGACAGTTTTTTGTCATGGACATTTTTGTCCATTATCGACCTAAGTGTTATTTTTTGTAAAAAATCTGACACTACATAAAAAATATAAATGCCTCAAAATTAATGTTGTTGTTCTTCATTGACCCACCCAAGAATCTAATAAGCAAAGAAAAAAAATTCTGCTTAGCATTTAGTTTATGAAAATTAACTACTATTTTTAATTTTTTCATAAAAAAACACCTATGGCATTATGTAAACAAACCAGCATTTAAAGGGTTAAAGTTCTTAAAATTAATGAATATTTGGTATCTATGGATTGAACAGATGCTGGTTAAAAAATTGACATCAGTGAAAGTGGAAAAAAATATTAATACATCATATTTCTATGACAGTTTTTTGACATGGACATTTTTGTCCATTTTTAACCTAAGTGTTAGTTTTTTTAAAAAATTGACACTACAAAAAAAATATAAATGCCTCAAAATTAATGTTGTTGTTCTTCATTGACCCACCCAAGAATCTAATAAGCAAAGAAAAAAAATTCTGCTTAGCATTTAGTTTATGAAAATTAACTACTATTTTTAATTTTTTCATAAAAAAACACCTATGGCATTATGTAAACAAACCAGCATTTAAAGGGTTAAAGTTCTTAAAATTAATGAATATTTGGTATCTATGGATAGAACAGATGCTGTTTAAAAAATTGACATCAGTGAAAGTGGAAAAAAATATTAATAAATCATATTTCTATGACAGTTTTTTGGCATGGACATTTTTGTCCATTTTTAACCTAAGTGTAACTTTTTTTTTTGAATGCACAAGGGCTATAGAAACAGAAGCCTAAAGCCCCGGGTATACCAAACTTTCCGCGCGCAGTCGCGTCCGTGCGTCCTTCAAAGGCCTTGTCCAAATATCCACACTTGCGGTCTTGGCCACTTGAGAGCTCACGCATGCGACAGGGAGTAAGTGTGCAAGACTGTATGTCTTAGAAATGCCCAAGTGCAGTGCCCTTAATGTACACTAAACCCACACTACCTTGAATACCGATTCGGAGCGCTATTCGAGGCTAAGCGTATCCCATCATGCATTATGTTTGGAACCTCACATGCCCTGAAATAACGAGATGTCAAGGAAAACATACGACTGCAAGTTAAATTAATTATATAATACATATAATTTGGTAGTAAAATATAAAGTGGTTTTTTGTTTGTTTGTTTGTTTTTTTAGCATTTTATTGATGCAAAGATGAGTGGAATATGTGAATTTTGTACATCATTTGCAACTGCTTTTTATTCACTAAGCAGGATTGGAGAAGAAAAATAGTGCATCCACCATTGCAACATAGTTCAGAAGATACACCAAGAGAACAAGAAACAAAAACGATGGAGAAGGCATGCTTCTGAGTAACAGTAAACATGCTGCCCTTGTCCTTAAAGGGATAGTTCACCCAAAAATGAAAATTATGTCATCATTTACTCTCATATTGTTCCAAACCTGTATGAGTTTCTTTCTTCTGTTGAACACAAAATAAAATAAGATATATAAGATATTTTGAAAAAGCCACGAACTGGTTATACCCACATTCTTCAAAATATCTCATTTTATTTTGTGTTCAGCAGAAGAAAGAAATTAATACAGGTTTGGAACAATATGAGAGTGAGTAAAAATAATGATGACAGAATTTTCAATTTTCACTGTCCCTTTAATGTTATCTTCAGTTCTTACAGGTCCATCTAAACCGTTCCTTTTATGTAATTATTTAAGTATTTATTTAACATTGTCCATTCTATACATTTACATTTATTTTTTATATAAAAAGATACTGTTTATTATAAGTTATTTTAACCAAGGGGCCCCCAAATGAAATTCTGCTTAGGGCCCCATCAATCTTCTGGTCTTCAGTATAATGTATTATTAGTTGTCATATCCATTTTTAGGACTGGATGTTTTTCCAGACCAGTTTGTCATTGTCAATTTGACCCCAGCACCATCAATGCAACCAAAAATTATTAGCCTTTCCAAAACACATCTATGTGTAAATATATTGTTTAACCAGTGTTTCAAGCAGTTAATTGTGGCCAAGTGGTATAAATATACAATGTTTCTATTTTGTATTAAAAATGTTGTGGCCCCTTTAAGAAATCTCCTCTCTCTTCTCGCGATACTATTCGTGTGTTTTGGATGCGCGTGCGCAACCAGAGAAGTCATTCTGACTGTACACGAAAGCTCTGTGTGGTCGTGCTTGCTTCAGTCTAAAGGCTGGTTCACACTGTGCGATTTTGGCCACGATTTGGTCGTCTGAGACAAATTTTGCAAATCCTAAAAGATTCCTAAAATCCTAGCCTAAAATCTGTTGTCTTTGATCGCTATTTTGACATGTTCACCGATAGCCGATTAATGACCATTGCGATCAAATTTTACCTCAGATGAAATTCTGGCAGTGTCAGAAGATTTGCACAATCCTCCAGTGTGACTTCTCCTACGACGAACGTCAAAATGTCTTCGTTTTTCAAGACAAGCCGTGATCAAAATGAATGATAGAGATGTCGTTGTTAGCCACCATTTCAGTCCCGTGTTTAACGCAGCTCACTGTCATCGAATGTGTATGAGTTGACGTAAAACTCCAGACAAGTTCTGGAGTTCAAGTTCGGCTCGGGACGACACATTGATGTCCTAAGACACGAAACGATCGGTTTGTGTGAGAAACTGAACAGTATTTATATAATTTTTTACCTCTAATACACCACTATGTCTAACTGCCTGGAGCATCCGGTGTGTGAGGTCTGAAAATGCGCTCCGATGCTGGAAGTGATCGCTCGCACGTATATGTCAATAGCCCTATTTGGAAGGGATTAGTTTTACATGGGGAGATGGAGTAAAGTAATTTTACCTCAGGATGTCTGTAATATTAATTGGCCAATTCGCACAGGACAAGACATCTCAGTAAAACTAGCAGAAGTGAGAGGGGTAACTCTATTTACGCACCCCCGTCACCTCCCTGTCATCATGTGGGTATACGTTGCTTCCTGATACCATGTACGCAAACACATATAATCTAAATACATAAACTATATATAACAGTTAGTTCCGGTCAAATGATTTATTAATTAAATTCTGATTGTATTATGATGGTAATAGGCACTTTGCTACTGTGCCTCTGAGAATTGCTTCGATCTTCTTTTTGGTCTGAATGGTATGGAAAATAACCTAACGTTACTTGAGGTTTGCCATAGATTTGTCCCACCACCTACTACAACACAAATTAATCTTTCTTCAAGTGCTTCCATGCTTGAAAACTAGTTTTAAACAGGAAATGAAAGAATTTTACCGTACATATTTACAGCGGGTCTATTCGAACGGGATTAGCATTACCTGAGGTAATTTTTCCGGACATTTTTACAGAAGGTAAAAGTCGCCGTAATCTTTACTGACATTGTCCATAATGATTACTGAGATGGCACATTCGGACGGGACTAAAATCACTGAGAAGCTCTGGTAATTACTACTTTACCCCCACCTCCCCAGGTAAAACTAATCCCGTCCGAATAGGGCTAATGAGTGTGAGCATTCATTTCAGTTGCACACATTGTCTAGTCTCAACTTGGACCTCAGAGATCTTCTAATGCTATTGGACTGTTTATACCTACCTCAGGTGTTTATTCTCTTAACTTGTTACTGGATTACCTGCACCTGAGATTCTTCTTCACTGTCTCTCCAATGTATTCTCCATTCCCTGTAAGAAAAAGACATTTCAGTTACTTCAAGTTCATCAGCAACAATAAGAAGTGTGTGTGTGGTTGTACTCGATTCAAGTCTCCAGCTCATCAGTCTCCTGTTGTTCCATTGTCTATCATCTACTAAAGTGTTTTCCTCAACCATTATCATTCACTTACCTGTGTGATAATCACCTGCAAATAAAACATTGTGTTGACCTCATCTCTCTCTCCGAGTCTGTCATATGCAAACAGAAGACTAGACCAATAAATATGGACACAGCAGCTGCTCCATCCTTCATTTTTACAATGTAATCATCTTTCAACTCAGTAGGACCATTTGTCGATGGACCTATTTTGGAGTGGATTGGACAAACACATTTCTCACTGGATACCAGGTGGCAGCTTGAACATTTCACCCCAACAGTATTGGTCATGGTGCTGTGGATGTGTGGCTATCCCTACACAGTAGGTGAGGTTAGTGATGAAGACATCATTGCACCTCACTCAAAACCACTCCAGTTCTCCAGGTGCCAGCGGTCTTTGCCACCAAACCACCAGCTGTCTCGTAACTCCCATGTTCAACCCGTTCCAGAAAAGTTCATTCCAGAGCTCACTACTTCAGAATTTGCATCTGCGGTCGTCGGGACTGTCATACCAACATCTCCAGCCTTTCCCCAGTCCCAGAAGGCTGTGTCCAACAGTGCAGATCTGACAGTGAAATTATCAGACCCTCCCATCATGTCTGTTAATTGGGGAGGCTCTAAGGAAGAACTCCATTCTTCGTTCCCCATGAGTCTGTTCCATAAGAGAGAAATTCCCGAATCCATTCCAGAGAAAGAAATCCCAGAGCCCTTTCCAGAGAAAGATATTCCAGTGACTCTAGACCCTAAACCCTCTCCAGAGTCTGCTCCAGCCCATGAGCCTACTCCAGAGTCCACCCCATTGCCCAGACAGGAGTGGGGATGGATACCGAAACCCAGTATTAAATGAGCCCCGGGGATAATTTAGGAAAGACCGCAATATCAATAAGCGCAAATACAAAGTTCTGAAGTTCTGGCATGAAACTCTAATGGGCAGGCTAATAGGTCCTTTAACTCAACCTGCTCATAATCACATCATTATCTGTAGGACAGAGATGATTGGTTCCTGCTGTATTATTAGTCAATGTGCTTGCATGCTCAATCTTCAAATACATGCTAGACACATTGCTAGACTAAACAAACACAAACATACAATTCACGCAAATGAGAGAGTGGAAATTAATTTGAAACGTATCATAACAGGGGAATGAAGCAATGGAAAGGGTCAAAAATAACAAGATGGATGAGCCATTAGTTTCAATACTATAAAGCACGTTTGTTAACAAAAGGGGTTCACAATATTAATACTAATTTGCCGTTTAGAGTTCAAACGATACTTGCAAATGCCTTAACTGTTGACCGTCCGGATCTGCAGGTTCAGGAGAAATCCTTGATGGTTAGGTTCGATGGTGCTGAAATATCTTCTGCATTGAATGAAGAAATTCATACAAACATGCACTGTTACATTGACTCTCAGAGGTCGAGGAGGTTGTGCATGGTGTGAGGCCTACCCGCCCGGCTCAGGGACCAGGTTGGTTCTCACGTGACACAATCTCTAGTATCAGCAGGAACAAAGAGAAGAACCAGAAGAACTCCAATGTGATCTGCTCAGAGCTATTTAACTTCTCCAGACAGTCGACAACTTCGAGTCTTGGCTTAACCAATAAGAAAGGTGCAAAGGGAAGCCAGACGTTACGGGCTCTGGCATGCAAGGCTGGAAGAGTAACTTTTACAATTGTGTGTTTGATTGCTCCAGATTCTACATGACGGACACCCTGGAAAACCATGAGGGAACCATCAGCATAGGTGGTAGAATCCCAAACCTTAATTTTGTGAAAGACATTGATGGGCTAGCTGGGGAAGAAAAAGAACTGGGTGGCTTGGTAGAAAGACTTGACACAACCTCTCATGCGTATGCAATGGAAATCAGTGCAGAGAAAATGAAAATGATGACCAGTAACATCAATTGCATCAATATACACATTAATGTCAATAGGCAAATACTTGAGACTGGACGGAGGAAATCCTGGATCAAGAATGGTTTAAGATGTCCTTGGTGGCCACCCATGATCTGTCCTCTGGACCATAGCCCTCCCAGTCCACCAGGTATGGCAAACGGTCCCCATGACGCCTGGAATCCAGGATCTCATTTACCAGGTAAGCCGGAGCTCCATGTCCAGTGGTGGAGGGGCTTCTCTCTCCTCAGTAGTGGGGCCAGATGCAGGGTGGACCGGTTTCAACAGAGATACATGAAAACAAGGAGAAATACGGTAATGAGCAGGAAGCTCCAACCTCTAGGTTTCTGGTTTAATCTGTTGTAAGATATGAAACAGGCCTACATAGCATTGGCTGAGCTTCCTGCTAGGCAGCCGCAACTGTTAATCTTGAGACGAAGTAGTAGTTCGGATGAGGCCTTGATTCTCTGGGCTCTGATTGCCCTCTTAAGCCTCACATGGGCACTGTCCCACACCCGTTCACTTCTTCTGACCGAGTCGCCAACCGCAGGCACTTCAGAAGGTTCTCCAGACCAAGGGAACATGGGAGGCTGATAACCTAGATCACTTGAAGGGGGTGAGTCCTGTAGATCAGTGATTCCAAACCACGTTCCTGGAGGCCCCCCAACACTGCACATTTTCCATGTCTCCTTTGTCTGACACACCCATTTCTGGTCTTGGGAGTCTCTGCTAATGAGCTGTCAGAGACTATAACCCCTGTCAGAGACTATATCCTCAGGTATTCCATAGACATGAAAAACATGGTGAAATAATGCTTGTGCAGTTTCCATTGCTGTGGGTAAGCCCTTTAGTGGGATAAGATGACTTTAGAGAAGGTATCAATAATTAGATTAGGCCACCAGAAAGAGTTACACACCAGTTCATTTGTCTGTTGAATGCCAAAAAACAGGCCAAATGAAGGATGCAATACAAAGACTGCCTTACAAGGATCCTTGAAATTTATCGATAGTACTGTGGGGCTACTTACAGCAAAAAAGGTTGTAAAACATACTGTAGTAATGAAATTTCTGCTGCTTGGATCTCGATGATTGCCATTATAGGGCTATATTTAAATAGTGTGTTTCAACGGAAACCTAATCTTACCATTAATTCTATTTGCCAAAAGCACTTAGAATCAGCCTTAACAGGTTAAACTGAAATTTAAGAAATTTCAACAACTTCTGTCCACAAATTTTGCCTGCTATTGGATCATTGAAAGTTAAGTCATATTATGTTACTACACATTATGGAAAGCTTACTACCTGCGAGTGACATTGTGCCTTAAAAATAAACGGTGCAACAAAATTAAGTTGGTTACAATCTAACTAGCCTCTAGTGTGGACTTTGTTCCATTTTAATAAGAAGTAACCCTACCCTGGACTTCTATCCCACAGGCTGCAGGTCTGCTTAAACCAAGACTCATGTAGCCTTAAACAAGACACTTAACCCTAATTACTGCAGTGTAAATATCCAAGAGGTACAAGTTTGGTTGGAAAAAGTATTTGTTATGGACTTCATAACAACACATTATTTATTAGTTATGCATTTATACATTTAGAAGAATTGCTGCTTCTGTTAGATAATTAAAAGCATTGAAATAAAAGCTCAGGATTATATCATCATTTAGGTTTAAATTTCCTCCCTTATATATAAAGCTGTTTTGGTAATCAGTGAGCTCAATCTAAGGACTAAAATAGCAGCATTTCATTAGGTGTGGAAATTGAATGTTTGGTTTATTCTGTGTTGCAGATTCAGGCAAAATGAACGGCATTGTTCCCAAGAGCAAAGCAAAAGGCACTGACTTCTGTGGAGTGAACAACTACTATTATATAATCCGCTCTGATCTCGGCTGCTATATGCAGTCAAGTAATTTCAATAAAGGTTTAGACATCTCTATTTTCAGTCTGCATCCTGCTTGCCAAAATGGAGACCATTACCTTGGTAGTGGAGCTGGCTACTTTTACATCATAAAGGGCAATTCCTACCGCAGAGTCACCAACCTGACGACAGACAGCGGTGCTGTAGTTTACAGCCTTCATCCCAACTGCCAGGGTGGAGATCACTACCTTTCAGCCTTTGGCAATTTTTACATTATCTTCCAAGGAAAAGGCACTTACCAAAGAACAACAAACATGAATCGAGACTTGGATGGTGTAGAATACAGCCTGCATCCCAACTGCAGAGAAGGGCTCTATTTCCAAACCACTACTACTTCCTCAAGCCAGTCTCAAAGTGGGGAGTTGAGTACTACAAAGGTACCAACTTCAACAAAGATGAGTGCACTGCTGTCTATTCTGTTCATCCCGATGTTCTTAACTTCCTCCCTGGTGGTCTGTCATTAACTATAGGCCCATCCTTTGGCATTTGGGAGAATATTTAAACTCTAACTAATGACAGCAATACACCAGTAACATGGCAAAAGAAAATCAATAAAAAGGTTGGATACAATAAGGAGAAGATGTCTCAGATCACACACAATTGGAAGATAGCTGCGTCAGTCTCGACTGAATCTGAAGCCCTTGCAGGGTTAATTGTGAAGATGCAGTTCTCCTTTTCTGCAGAATATGGAGGTTCACATGTCAGCACTGAAAAAGAAAGCTGGAACGAAATGACTGAAGAGGAAGAACAACTCTCATTTGAGCTGAAGCCAAACAAGTCTTTATATCTGTGGCAGTACAGAATGGGTCTTGGTAAAGAACAAGTGTTGTTCTGCCGTGATTTAAAGATTGACGATGAGCCAAACCCTCCAACTGAAGTCCCGCTGCCACCCGCGCAATCATGAAAACACATCAGGATGCTTTAACTCTAAGGATAATCAAGTTCTTCAGTTAAATGCCTTAATTATAACTTCTCTAGTAATTATTTAGATATCTGCATGCATTGCTTAAAATGAGACTGGAATTGTTTAATATAGCAAAGAGATTTTTCAGTTACAGTCAATGTAACGTCTAGGAACGGAGACGTTACGTCGATACTGACGTAATGGGGTCTCGCTAGGGAGCCCAATCACCTCCAAGGATACAAAACAAGCCAATGGGAATTGGCCTGTGAGATTTACATGCCGGGCCCCTCCCCCGGCATCCGGGTATAAATAGGGCCGGCATACTCACCTTCATTCATATTTTTGCTGAGGAGCCGAGATAGGTATCTGGCCGCTCAGCGGTGGCACAAAGCTATGGCAAGGGAACGTAACGTAACGGGTTACATTAGTAACCTAGACGTTCCCATTCAGTCAGTCACGTTCGACGTTACGTCGATACTGACGTAATGGGGTCCCGTGGAAAACGCCATAGCAACTGAACCACGTTACGAGTGTTAGGGAGGCAGGTGCTGGCAGGCTGAGGCGTGCCAAGTGCAAATGCGGCCCATACTCGCAACCCTCCAGCGCCCAGAGTAAGCCCAGGAATGTCTTCCATACCGGTGGGATGGAGAGGACAGGGCATTACCGTGGAGAAGTCGAAGCTGCTGTTCCTATCCCATGGGGGAGAGTGCTTCGGAACTCAATCCCTCGTTTTCCAGCAACGACAAAAACGCCAGGAAAGCGTTCCCCGAGGAGGGGAAAGCTACGGAGACCACACCCTGCCCGAAGGGAGGTAACGTGTGGAGACACATATGGACTGGTCTGAGAACAGTAACGCATATGGAAGATCTCTGATGTAGGTCCTACCTTTCGGGAGGAACGACTAGCAATCAGAGATAGGGCAAAACGAAGCCGCCCAGGGAAAGACACGGGTTTACCGTCAGGGAAACCTTACCGTGGACAATCTCATATGGGATTACCCGAGGGGAATCACAGCATATGGGCATCTAGCCCAGTACAAGGGCAGACCAACTGGGCATACACACAAGTACTGGACTTAGCGCCGGACGCCTCCGCCACGTCTGGCTGCCACAAGATGCAGGAGGAACTCCACAGGGTTCGCCGTTATGGGGAACTGAACTGAGGAGCAGAAAAAGTGCTCGCATTCCCTCTCCCGAGGGAAATGGCACAGCAAGCGAACACCCATGGCTAACTACGAGTAGAAAGCACACGGATGGACACCGGTTCCACTCGGAGGTTATAATACCTCGCGAATGTGTTTGGTGTCGCCCAGCCTGCAGCTCTGCAGATGTCTGCAACAGAGGCGCCGTGCGCCAACGCCCAGGAGGAAGCAACACCCCGAGTGGAGTGAGCTCGCAACCCGAGAGGGCACGGCTTGCCTTGGGACTGGTACGCCAAGGCGACGGCATCCACTATCCAGTGGGCCAACCTCTGTTTGGAGACAGCCTTTCCCTTCTGCTGACCTCCAAAACAGACAAAGAGCTGCTCAGAGCTTCTAAAGCTCTGCGTGCGGTCCACGTAAATGCGCAGAGCACGAACGGGACACAGCAACGCAAGGGCTGGGTCTGCCTCCTCCGGGGGCAGTGCTTGCAGGTTCACCACCTGGTCCCTGAAGGGAGTGGTGGGAACCTTGGGCACATATCCAGGCCGGGGTCTCAAGATGACTTGAGAGTAGTCCGGCCCGAATTCCAGGCACGAATCGCTGACCAAAAATGCTTGCAGGTCCCCAACCCTCTTGAAGGAGGCGAGCGCGGTCAGGAGCACTGTCTTAAGAGACAGATGTTTCAGCTCGACTGACTCAAGGGGCTCGAAGGGAGCTCCCCGAAGGCCCAAGAGGGCGATGGAGAGATCCCAGGAGGGAATGAGGCGAGGCCTAGGGGGATTCAACCTCCTGGCGCCTCTGAGGAACCTGATGATCAGGTCGTGCTTCCCTAGTGACTTGCCGGCGGCCACATAGACCTTCAGGGTGGAAGGGGACAGCCTCCGTTCCAAACCCTCTTGAAGGAAGGAAAGCACAACACCGACCGGGCATTTCCGGGGGTCCTCCCTGCGGGAGGAACACCACTCAGCGAACAGACTCCACTTCAAAGCGTAAGCGTGCCTCGTCGAGGGGGCTCGGGCCGAAGTGATGGTGTCGACTACCGCGGGCGGTAGGTCACTCAAGTCTGCCGCGTCCCGTCCAGGAACCACACGTGGAGGTTCCACAGGTCGGGACGCGGGTGCCATATGGTGCCCTGCCCCTGAGAGAGGAGATCCTGCCTCAGGGGAATGCGCCAGGGATGGGCTGTCGCGAGGAGCATGAGTTCCGGGAACCAGGTCCGGTTGGGCCAGTACGGCGCAACTAGCAAGACCTGCTCCTCGTCCTCCCTGACCTTGCACAGTGTCTGTGCAAGGAGGGTCACTGGGGGAAACACATACTTGCGTAGGCCCCGGGGCCAGCTGTGTGCCAGTGCATCCGTGCCGAGGGTCCCCTCGGTCAGCGAATAAAACAACTGGCAATGGGCGGATTCCAGAGAAGCGAACAGGTCCACCTGTGCTTCCCCGAACCGGCTCCATAACAGCTGGACCGCCTGGGGGTGGAGTCTCCATTCCCCCGGGAGCGTGAGCTGTCGTGAGAGCGCGTCGGCCGCACGATTGAGCTTGCCCGGGATGTAGGAGGCGCGCAGCGACCTGAGTCGGCGCTGAATCCACAGAAGGAGATGGCGGGCGAGTTGCGACATGCGACGGGAGCGTAGACCACCTTGGTGGTTGATATACGCTACCGCCGATGTGTTGTCCGTCCGGACCAGTACATGCTTGCCCTGCAGCAGCGGTCGAAACCGGCGCAGCGCAAGGAGTACTGCCAGCAACTCGAGGCAGTTGATATGCCAATGGCGATGGGATCCCGTCCAGGACCCCGACGCCGACTGGCCACTGCATATGGCACCCCAGCCGGTGGCAGAGGCATCTGTTGTGACAACAACATGCCTGGACACTTGCACTAGGGGCACCCCGGCCCGTAGAAAAGCAATGTCCGACCACGGGCTGAATGTGTGGCGGCAACTCGGTGTGATGACCACACGGAGTGAGCCACGGTGCCATGCCCACCTCGGGACCCGGTCGTGCAGCCAGTGCTGAAGCGGTCTCATATGAAGCAATCCGAGCGGCGTGACCGCGGCTGCGGATGCCATATGCCCCAGGAGCCTCTGAAATTGTTTCAGTGGGACCGCTGTTTTCCGCGAGAACGAGTTCAGGCAGTTCAGCACCGACTGTGCACGCTCGTTGGTGAGACGTGCTGTCATATTGACCGAGTCCAGCTCCACACCGAGAAAAGAGATGCTCTGCACGGGGCAGAGCTTGCTCTTCTCCCGGTTGACCCGAAGCCCCAACTGGCTGAGGTGCCTGAGCACCAGGTCCCTGTGTTCGCACAACTGCTCTCGTGACTGGGCCAAAATGAGCCAGTCGTCGAGATAGTTGAGGATGCGAACGCCCACTTCCCTGAGCGGGGCAAGGGCCCCCTCTGCGACTTTGGTAAAGACGCGAGGAGACAGGGACAGCCCGAAGGGTAGGACCCTGTACTGATATGCCCGCCCCTCGAACGCAAACCGTAGGAACGGTCTGTGTCGAGGAAGGATCGAGACATGAAAGTACGCGTCCTTCAGGTCGATAGCTGCAGACCAATCCTGGGTGTGAACACACGTGAGAATGCGTTTCACCGTGAGCATCTTGAACGGGAACCTGTGAAGGGCCCGATTCAAGACGCGCAAGTCCAGGATTGGCCGTAACCCCCCGCCTTTCTTGGGTACTATGAAGTAAGGGCTGTAAAACCCAGACTTCATCTCGGCTGGAGGGACAGGCTCTATTGCGTCCTTCGCCAAAAGAACCGCAATTTCCGCCCGCAGGACAGAGGCGTTGGGACCTGTCACTGAGGTGAACAGAACGCCGCTGAACCTTGGGGGAGGCCTGGCGAACTGAATCGCGTAGCTGAGTCTGATTGTCCGAATGGGCCAACAGGACGGGTTGGGAAGGCGTAGCCACGCTCCCAAGCTCCGTACGAGTGGAACCATCCGAACAACCGAAGTACCCACGGGGGGGGCAGCATGGAGCACTGCGGCCCAACTCGGGAGGCAGTGCGTCCCGAAGTCGAGGCTGTGAGTGAGGGCCACTCACATGGCTCCGAGTGGGGAAGGAAGGAGTGGCTGAGAGAGAGGGAACGAAAGCTCGCTCACCCCCAGCGCAGACCTTCTTATATGACCCAGAGGTTTTGGAAATTGCTCTTGTGAAAATGTGGGTACCGCTGGCACTGGGGCCAGCGGCGGAACAGAACACAGGATTCTCCCCCGGGCCCTCTCCCGGGGGAAGGAGCGGTGCGGTCACCGTCTCCCACAGAGCAGTCTCCAAAAACCACCGGGTCTCCCGTCTCAGGGCCGCTTCTTGCCTTTCTTCTTCTTAGAAGAAGGCTTGGCGGTCTGGGCGGGGGGCGTGGTCTTCCTGCAGGAAGCTCGGGGAGGAAGGGACGAGTCCGATCTCCCGGAAGCCTTAGCCGCAGGAGGACGCCCTCGGCAAGGAGCAGACGGAGGCGCAGCCCATGGCGGATTGGTGGCATCATCACGCCGGGGCAGGATGTGTTTTATGGCCTCTGTCTGCCTTTGCACTGCCGAGAACTGCTGAGCGAAGTCCTCGACAGTGTCGCCGAAGAGGCCGGCCTGGAGGATGGGGGCGTCAAGAAAGCGAGCTTTGTCGACCTCCCTCATCTCAGCCAGGTCCAACCAAAGATGTCGTTCCTGGACCACCAGGGTGGACATCGTTTGACCCAGGGCGCGCGCCGTGACCTTCGTCGCCCGGAGGGCGAGGTCGGTCGCCGTGCGTAGCTCTTGCAGCAACCCTGGATCAGCACTACCCTCGTGCAGCTCCTTAAGAGCTTTCGCCTGATGGACCTGCAAGATGGCCATGGCGTGCAGGGCGGAGGCTGCCTGTCCAGCAGCTGAGTAAGCCTCGGCCGCGAGAGCGGCCGTGGTCTTACCCGCCTTGGACGGGAGACGCGGACGGTTCCGCCAGGTGGCCGCGGACTGCGGGCACAAGTGCACCGCCAGGGGCGTAAATCGCGGGGGGGACATGACCCCCCCTATCTGAGTGCTGTCCCCCCAAAAAAATATAATTAAAAACCACTCTAAGTATTGTAAATAAATGATATATCCTTAAAATAATTGTGTAAGAAGTAAAGCAATACAAACGCAAACAGGCGTTTTAAGTTTAGAAACATTTTGAGTCACCTCTCCCTTGCCTCACAGTGGTTTGGTCCACCGCGCACGTCACACTCGTGCGTGTAGAAATCCGGCGGCGCCGGCGGGAGAGAAGACAGACGGTAGTTGAGGAGCTCTAGTAAGTAGGCTGTTAAGGCTATTTTATTAAAAAACATCGGATGAAGTGGTTATTTTTGCTTTAATGCTGCCGACGCTGAGTAATTAGTCATAACAAAAAAAAGCAAGATGATAACATGATTTTTTTTCCCGTGAGTCCGCTATTTTAGCAATTATAATGTTACCTAGCGTGTTTGGTAGCTTGTTTACAATTGCTTGTTGGATACTATGTCACCCACACCAACAACAATTAACAGGTTTCAGGCTTTCGAGGAGTGCACATATGTATGCAAAGCCTACAAAATCTTATCAACTGACAAACTAAAAATAAGTCGAGAGAGCCCTCTGCTATGAACACTAAAATGCAGATCAAAATCATTCTAGATGTTGGCAGTGTGCAAAGCTACATCTGATAACAAAGTCTTTCTGTAGGCCAAAAGGAGAGCATATCAATACAAAATACAGGGTATTGATATTTACCCCAAGGGCATTTTTTCCCCTAATCTTATTACATGCTTCATCTTTTATTTCTTTCTTTTTTTTTTTTTTTTACATTTGATCAATAAATTCAATAAGAAAAATAAAGCAGGACTGTTATGAATCAAATTAAATAATTTACACTGAAAAATTACAACTGCATTAAATAATATTATGATATTCTTTAAATATTTTTGAATATACAAATAAGAAATGTTGGGAAAATTTAAACATGAAACTGAACTGGCAGTAGGTGGTGGCAAGTGACTAGTCATTCATTCAAACGGCTGATTCATTCAAGAATGAGGCAGGTGTTTTGGAATAGGCTATTACTGATTCTTGACTCAACCGATTCGTTCAAAACGCTGAATCATTCATTAATAAAATATTTATTATTAAATATTTATATTATCCATTATCAATCGCCACTTACACTAAATGTAATAGAATCATGCTTGCGTTTTGGTGATTCCCTAACTATTTTTGTTATTGTTGTTTTAATCAGGACAAGTAAAGCTCTCTTTCTCTTGACCCTTCAAGAAATTAAGCGTTAATGTCGAGCCCCGGACAGCCCCGGCCCAATTTAACCCCTGCATATATCCTTTATAAGTAAAATTTTGGCTGTATTATTTGTGTCCCCTTCAAAAATTGCTCTTGACAAATGTTATGTTTATTGTCCCCCCCTACTGTCCGATGAAATTTACGCCCCTGTGCACCGCAATCGCACGTTCCAACTGCGGGACCTCCGCGTACCCCTTGGCAGCCCCACCATCAAGGGTAGTGAGAGTGGAGGAGGCAGAAGAACGGTTTCTGGCCGTGTGAGGGGCCATCCACGTCTTCTGGAGCTCCTCATGCACTTCCGGGAAGAAAGGCACTGGGGCGGGACGCGGCTGAGAACCGCGCCCCTAGCCCAGAAACCAATCATCCAACCGCGAGCGCTCAGGACACGGTGGAGGGTTCCACACGAGACCGACGCCTGCGGTGGCCCGGGCAAGCATGGCCGCCAATTCAGAGTCCGCCTCAGACTGAGCGACCGCCCCTGAGGGCGGATTGGTGGCATCACCACGTCGGGGCAGGATGTGTTTTATGGCCTCTGTCTGCCTTTGCACTGCCGAGAACTGCTGAGCGAAGTCCTCGACAGTGTCGCCGAAAAGGCCGGCCTGGAGGATGGGGGCGTCAAGAAAGCGAGCTTTGTCGACCTCCCTCATCTCAGCCAGGTCCAACCAAAGATGTCGTTCCTGGACCACCAGGGTGGACATCGTTTGACCCAGGGCGCGCGCCGTGACCTTCGTCGCCCGGAGGGCGAGGTCGGTCGCCGTGCGTAGCTCTTGCAGCAACCCTGGATCAGCACTACCCTCGTGCAGCTCCTTAAGAGCTTTCGCCTGATGGACCTGCAAGATGGCCATGGCGTGCAGGGCGGAGGCTGCCTGTCCAGCAGCTGAGTAAGCCTCGGCCGCGAGAGCGGCCGTGGTCTTACCCGCCTTGGACGGGAGACGCGGACGGTTCCGCCAGGTGGCCGCGGACTGCGGGCACAAGTGCACCGCCAGGGGCGTAAATCGCGGGGGGGACATGACCCCCCCTATCTGAGTGCTGTCCCCCCAAAAAAATATAATTAAAAACCACTCTAAGTATTGTAAATAAATGATATATCCTTAAAATAATTGTGTAAGAAGTAAAGCAATACAAACGCAAACAGGCGTTTTAAGTTTAGAAACATTTTGAGTCACCTCTCCCTTGCCTCACAGTGGTTTGGTCCACCGCGCACGTCACACTCGTGCGTGTAGAAATCCGGCGGCGCCGGCGGGAGAGAAGACAGACGGTAGTTGAGGAGCTCTAGTAAGTAGGCTGTTAAGGCTATTTTATTAAAAAACATCGGATGAAGTGGTTATTTTTGCTTTAATGCTGCCGACGCTGAGTAATTAGTCATAACAAAAAAAAAGCAAGATGATAACATGATTTTTTTTCCGTGAGTCCGCTATTTTAGCAATTATAATGTTACCTAGCGTGTTTGGTAGCTTGTTTACAATTGCTTGTTGGATACTATGTCACCCACACCAACAACAATTAACAGGTTTCAGGCTTTCGAGGAGTGCACATATGTATGCAAAGCCTACAAAATCTTATCAACTGACAAACTAAAAATAAGTCGAGAGAGCCCTCTGCTATGAACACTAAAATGCAGATCAAAATCATTCTAGATGTTGGCAGTGTGCAAAGCTACATCTGATAACAAAGTCTTTCTGTAGGCCAAAAGGAGAGCATATCAATACAAAATACAGGGTATTGATATTTACCCCAAGGGCATTTTTTCCCCTAATCTTATTACATGCTTCATCTTTTATTTCTTTCTTTTTTTTTTTTTTTTACATTTGATCAATAAATTCAATAAGAAAAATAAAGCAGGACTGTTATGAATCAAATTAAATAATTTACACTGAAAAATTACAACTGCATTAAATAATATTATGATATTCTTTAAATATTTTTGAATATACAAATAAGAAATGTTGGGAAAATTTAAACATGAAACTGAACTGGCAGTAGGTGGTGGCAAGTGACTAGTCATTCATTCAAACGGCTGATTCATTCAAGAATGAGGCAGGTGTTTTGGAATAGGCTATTACTGATTCTTGACTCAACCGATTCGTTCAAAACGCTGAATCATTCATTAATAAAATATTTATTATTAAATATTTATATTATCCATTATCAATTGCCACTTACACTAAATGTAATAGAATCATGCTTGCGTTTTGGTGATTCCCTAACTATTTTTGTTATTGTTGTTTTAATCAGGACAAGTAAAGCTCTCTTTCTCTTGACCCTTCAAGAAATTAAGCGTTAATGTCGAGCCCCGGACAGCCCCGGCCCAATTTAACCCCTGCATATATCCTTTATAAGTAAAATTTTGGCTGTATTATTTGTGTCCCCTTCAAAAATTGCTCTTGACAAATGTTATGTTTATTGTCCCCCCTACTGTCCGATGAAATTTACGCCCCTGTGCACCGCAATCGCACGTTCCAACTGCGGGACCTCCGCGTACCCCTTGGCAGCCCCACCATCAAGGGTAGTGAGAGTGGAGGAGGCAGAAGAACGGTTTCTGGCCGTGTGAGGGGCCATCCACGTCTTCTGGAGCTCCTCATGCACTTCCGGGAAGAAAGGCACTGGGGCGGGACGCGGCTGAGAACCGCGCCCCTAGCCCAGAAACCAATCATCCAACCGCGAGCGCTCAGGACACGGTGGAGGGTTCCACACGAGACCGACGCCTGCGGTGGCCCGGGCAAGCATGGCCGCCAATTCAGAGTCCGCCTCAGACTGAGCGACCGCCCCTGAGGGCGGATTGGTGGCATCACCACGTCGGGGCAGGATGTGTTTTATGGCCTCTGTCTGCCTTTGCACTGCCGAGAACTGCTGAGCGAAGTCCTCGACAGTGTCGCCGAAAAGGCCGGCCTGGAGGATGGGGGCGTCAAGAAAGCGAGCTTTGTCGACCTCCCTCATCTCAGCCAGGTCCAACCAAAGATGTCGTTCCTGGACCACCAGGGTGGACATCGTTTGACCCAGGGCGCGCGCCGTGACCTTCGTCGCCCGGAGGGCGAGGTCGGTCGCCGTGCGTAGCTCTTGCAGCAACCCTGGATCAGCACTACCCTCGTGCAGCTCCTTAAGAGCTTTCGCCTGATGGACCTGCAAGATGGCCATGGCGTGCAGGGCGGAGGCTGCCTGTCCAGCAGCTGAGTAAGCCTCGGCCGCGAGAGCGGCCGTGGTCTTACCCGCCTTGGACGGGAGACGCGGACGGTTCCGCCAGGTGGCCGCGGACTGCGGGCACAAGTGCACCGCAATCGCACGTTCCAACTGCGGGACCTCCGCCTACCCCTTGGCAGCCCCACCATCAAGGGTAGTGAGAGTGGAGGAGGCAGAAGAACGGTTTCTGGCCGTGTGAGGGGCCATCCACGTCTTCTGGAGCTCCTCATGCACTTCCGGGAAGAAAGGCACTGGGGCGGGACGCGGCTGAGAACCGCGCCCCTAGCCCAGAAACCAATCATCCAACCGCGAGCGCTCAGGACACGGTGGAGGGTTCCACACGAGACCGACGCCTGCGGCGGCCCGGGCAAGCATGGCCGACAATTCAGAGTCCGCCTCAGACTGAGCGACCGCCCCTGAGGGCGGAAGCTCGAAGTCTTCGTCTTCCTCTGAACCAGCAAACCCACTCCCCGATGCAGCGAGCGACATCTGATCCTCCTCCGGAGCGCCGAAAGTGACACGAGGCACCCCCGAGGAGGGCCCCGCGGCAGCAGCCGGCAGCTCGACGGCACATGGCATTGCAGAGGAGTGGGAGGTTTGTGGGGACGGACCCGACAAAGTAGCTCCCACTGTAACCCTCAGATCTCCCAGAGTACTAACCTGGCCAGCGGCCGCTACAGCCGCTGGCGCTGGGATAGTAACAGAGGGGACTCTCATTTCTGTTAAAGAAAGAGAGTCGCGATCTCAATGCCAACATGGACATGCTCTCGCAATGAGGGCATGTACCATCCACGAGTGCTGCCTCAGCGTGGGGTTTCCCCAAACACGTGAGACAGTGATCGTGGCCGTCAGAGGAAGTCAGGAAACGTCCGCATCCAGAAACACGGACGAAAAGACATCTTGAAAAAGACGCTGATCGCCCGTGCTTGCTCTTTTAGAATACCTCACCAACCGAAGCACACAGGGATGAGTGCAGCACCGTCCTGTGGGCAGCGCACCGTCACACCCACCGCTGAGCGTGCCTTCCCAACCAGCTGGAGAGATACGAGCAGCCACCAGAGAACAGACAGTAAAAGCAATTAAAATTGCTGTTTTCAGGACCGAGTCCTTAGCAATTCAAATTGCTGTTTGCTCTCTTAGTTCAGAAATTCACTCTTTGAGGAGGTGAAAGGATGATCAGCCGATCGGCTCCGAAGCAAAAGTATGAATGAAGGTGAGTATGCCGGCCCTATTTATACCCGGATGCCGGGGGAGGGGCCCGGCATGTAAATCTCACAGGCCAATTCCCATTGGCTTGTTTTGTATCCTTGGAGGTGATTGGGCTCCCTAGCGAGACCCCATTACGTCAGTATCGACGTAACGAACGTGACTGACTGAATGGGAACTACAAATTACAACAATATTCATTATGGTATTATTGAAACTTTGTGTTTATGATTTTAAAAAAGCTTAGAGAAACCTACTTTAAATATAAAGAAATTTTGGAAATTGGGCTTTTGGAAAGTTTTACATAAAAAAATGGGTGCTCAGTCTATATTAGTGTAGATCAGTGGTCGCCAACCTGTCGATCGCGATCGACCGGTCGATCTTTATCACTGTTCCAGTAGCTCGCGAAAATAACCGAAATATGAGTACAAAATAGCCTACATTACATTACATTTCTCCAGTCTTTGTACAGTATTTTTGTATTTATTTTTCTGTTATTTTCGGGAGCTACTGGGACAGTGATAAAGGTAAATAGCCCACATTATGTCTCAGTCTGTAAAACGGCCGTAAACAAGAGGCCAGAGAGGCTGAAGACAGACGCGAAGAGGAGAAAATTCTGTAGCAGGCAGAGCAGCTTACTGTTCACGATGCTCGAAATATAGGAAGAAAATATAAATATTGAATTAGCAGTGAAGGGTTATATGAATGCATCTCTAAAAGGAATTACTGTCTTCAGAAAAATTTCGATGGCAAATGCATTTTATTTTCATCTTACCTCCGAATAAAGTAGCTAATTATTAGCGCAGTTCAGCTGTGTTTACAGCGGTAACCAAGGAAACGCTGTGTCACTGCTGCTCCATAAGCGCCACCTGCTGTCAGAGAGTGAATCTGCGTCTCATTCAGTCTGTTGTTTTTGTTTCATGCTTTTTTGTTTAGCATATAAATTCACAAAGATAAAGTCAGACCGTTCTGTTTTTGCTTTAAATCTTGAAATTAAATCTCAATTAATTCAAATAAAAAGCAACTGCTCATGCAATGTGATAGCATCTTTGTTTGGATTGTGATTAAAAAGCAGTGGTTCCCTCTAATTTGAAATGGCTATGTATTTTTGTTTATAATAATAATAATAATAATAATAATAATAATAAATATCTGCAACCAGTATCAAAATCGGCCAATTTGCTTGTAAAAATAAATAAATAAATCAGAATCTAAATTGGCCACGAAAAAAAAAAAAAAAAAACTAAATACAATCTGGGCTGTCTTTTCTATCAAGTAGATCTTGTCTTTCATAAAGGTCGAGGTCAGGGATCTTGGGCTTAAAAAGGTTGGTGACCACTGGTTTAGATGTAGTCATAGATGATGTCACAGTGTAATCGAAGTCTATGAAGTGTTTGATTCACAAGTCATAAAAAGAGCTGCATTCTGTACTAATGCATTTGGCGTGTACATGTAATTAAAAGCTTTTTATTTTTCACATATTTCACTTTATAGCATATACCATTTGCATTTTGCTTTTAATATGCTAAATAAAGCTGAATACTGCTTTTAAAGTCTTGGTGTTTTCATTGCCATTCTGTTTCATTACCAAAAATCATTGTTGTGTTGTGTGTTTGACAAATCTCCACTCCCAGACAGCACACACACACGTCTGTTTGATGTGTGATGTTTTTAGAAATATGCAGAGGATTCTGGAAAACCAGAGTTGCAGGACCTGCAGAATATTTCTGAAGAATGATGGGCAGTTTAATTGCTCATGACAAACTAGGGACATTTTTGTATATTCAGTTATTTTGTCTTGTAGACTACATGTAAACATCTGTTAAGTGAAGTAGCTTAGTTGAGGCAGCATTAAATAAAAAAAAGCAACATGCAATTTTCATGATCCCTCTTATTTAGTTTAAAATATTTACATTTTCAGATTCTGCAAGGTATATGTAAGCTTATGTTTACACAATTGTATGTCTGTTCTTATGTAGTTTTGGGTGTTCATCTGGTCACGTTAATCTTTGTGTAAGTTGTGTTTTAATTTCTAAATGAAAAGATCATAAATCCCTGTGACTGAAAGGGGAAGTCATGTGCAGACTTTCATGGTGTAATTTACAGCTGCAACATGGAAGATGTTTTGGTTAAAAATTAACAAAAATCAATCATTGAGCAAATACATAATCAAAATCAACACTGTCTCCTTGCTTTACCCCGATTCACAACGTTACGTTTATACTAATACCATTTTAGCTGTCAGATTTCATGAATTTCACAGGAAATGTCAGTTTCATGTCTTTTTTTTGTTTGATTTTTTGTAGACACGTCTGCCATTCTCACAACTGATGTATTTGTCACTAGGTTCTTTCAGCTTAATATGAAACAGCTCTGGTAACCTTCATCACAACGTTGTGTTGTGAAATCGGCCATCACTATATAGGTGGTTATTTTGTTGTTTTGGTGCACCAAAAATATTCTCGTCGCTTTATAATATTAATATTGAACCACTGTACTCACATGAACTGATTTAAATATGTTTTTAGTACATTAATGGATCTTGAGAGAGGAAATGTCATTGCTGGCTATGCAGGCCTCACTGAGCCATCGGATTTCATCAAAAATATTTTAATTTGTGTTCCAAGATTAACAAAGGTCTTATGGGTGTGGAACGACATGAGGGTGGGTAATAAATGACAGAATTTTCATTTTTGGGTGAACTAACCCTTTAAGAGTGGCATCACATCTGTAAAATTAAAGTACGAACAGCCGATTCAGCAATAATTTTAATCCACAGCAAATGTGGCAAGGCATTCGGTCAATCACTGATTATAATAAGAAGAATGATATACAACATATATCATCAAATAATAATGCTTATCTTGCAGAGGAACTTAACAGCTTCTTTGCTCGGTTTGAAAAGGACAATAATCAATTTCCAGTTCACTTCAAACTGACAGGAAATTCACAGCTCCTTGTTCTTCATACACCGGAGGTACGTCAGGCACTTAACAACATCAACACAAGGAAAGCAGCTGGTCCTGATGGTGTGTATGGACGTGTGTTACCTATTATTGCAAAATGTTTTGAAAGGCTAGTAATCATTTACATCAAAGACTCTGTACCAGTTGATCTAGATAAACATCAGTTTTCCTACCGGGCAAATAGATCGACTGAGGATGCCATCTATACAGCCATGCATGCTGCCCTTTCACATCTACAATGTCAGGATGATCTTTGTTGATTACAGTTCGGCATTTAACACCATCGTACCAAGTCAACTGATTAACAAACTTAATGTATTAGGACTAACCCCCTCTTTATGTAGCTGGTTACTGGATTTTCTTACCAACCGCCCCCAGTCAGTGCAGTTGCACAAGCATACATCCTCTACCTCAGCAGCCATATCACCCTGTAGCCCAAGAGGTCTGTGTGGGTCCTAATGCCCCAGTATAGTGATGGGGACACTATACTGTCAAAAAGCACCATCCTTCGGTTGAGACGTTAAACCGAGGTCCTGACTCTTTGTGGTCGTTAAAAATCCCAGGATGTCCTTCGAAAAGAGTAGGGGTGTAACCCTGACATCCTGGCCAAATTTGCCCATTGGCCATCATGGCCTCCTAATCATCCCCATTCAATGATTGGCTTGATCACTCTGTCTCTTCTCCACCAATCAGCTGGTGTGTGGTGGGCGTTCTGGCACAATATGGCTTCCGTCACATCATCCAGGTGGATGCTGCACATTGGTGTTGGTTGAGGAGATTCACCCTTCAATTTGTAAAGCGCTTTGAGTGTCCAGAAAAGCGCTATATAAATGTAAGGAATTATTATTATTATTATTACCTTAACTTTGAGCACTGGTGTGCCACAAGGATGTGTGCTGAGCCCCCTTCTTTATGCACTTTTCACCCATGACTGTCAAGCTATCCATAAATCGAACATTATAGTTAAATTGGCAGATGATGCGACTGTCATTGGGCTTATATCAAACAATAAAGAAGTTGAATATAGGGAAGAGGTTCAGAACCTGACAGCATGGTGTAACATTCACAACCTGGTCTTAAACATTAAAAAGACCAAAGAAATTATTGTGGATTTTAGGACCACTAAAAAGATCACCCCCAGTCCTGTGAATATTAAAGATGAGGTTGTAGAGAGAATCCCCAGCCACAAGTTTCTGGGAGAAACCATTACAGAGGATCTCTCCTGGGGTGATAATACTGCATGTTTAATAGGAAAAGACCAACAATGCCTTTACTTCTTGAGAAAGTTGAGGAGAGCTAATCTTCCTCAGAAGCTGTTAGACAACTTCTGCAGATGTACCACAGAGAGCATCTTGACTAACTGTATGGCAGCTGTACTAAATCTGCCAAAAAGCCCTGCAGCAGGTTGTGAAAACAGGATATTGTTGGCACTGATCTGCCATCTCTTGAACATCTTTATAAAACTTCCTGTTTGAGAAGGGCCAATAACATCAACAAGGATATCACTCATCCCTGTCAAAAGGTGATTTTAATCAATCCGTTTACGAACAAACAACTAAAAAACAGTTTTTCCCCACATCAGTAACTCTGTTGAACACTGATATCTCCCTGACCGTGTAAAATAAGTTACTGCTCAATAAGTTCAACAATAATATTCATGCTGCTATACTTTAAATTACTTGTCTTAACACTGAAGCTTATTTTTCCAGCATTATTTATTGTATGATGTCAATTATTTAACAATTATTAGTAACTATTTCATGTTTTTAACTATTGTATTTTAGTAGAGGTTGTTAGTCATTCTTCTTAATGCACTTTGGGGTTGGCACAATATAAATTTCGTTTTGTTACACAGTGACAATAAAATACTTGAGAATATGTTTAGAAATATTTTTCCCTTAAATGAGCAAAAAAAAAAAAAATGAAAAAAAGTTGTAATTTTTAGACCAAGTGACTTTTATGATGGTGGTGATCTGGATCTAGGCTTTTTAAGTTCTCATGTTACTCTGTGCACTAAAAACCTTGGTGCTCTAATTGACTCGGACTTTGGTTTGATAAACAGATCAACTCTGTCATCAGATCATGCTTTTTCCATCTACGCTGCCTCACAAAATTTCAATCTTTTCTCTCCCTCAAGAATTTGGAAACAGTTATCCACGCATTCATTACCACACGTCTTGACTATTGTAATTCATTTTATTATGGAGCTAATAGTTCATCTATTGGACGTCTACAGTTTGTTCAGATCGCTGCTGCTAGGCTGTTGACCGGTAGCAAAAAAATGATCACATTACTCCCATCTTGGTGTCTCTCCAGTGGCTACCAGTTAAATTTAGAATAGAGTTAAAAATGTTAGTCTTCGTTTACAAATGTTTACATGGTTTAGCTCCAGACTACCTCTCTGTGTTGGTATAACCCAACTAGGTCACTTAGGTCTGGGGATCTTGGATTACTCTCTGTGTGCAGGATAAGCTAAAACATTGAGGCGACAGAGCCTTTGCAAGGGTTGGCCCCAAACTATGGAACAGCTCACCAGTGTC
Source organism: Chanodichthys erythropterus (assembly GCF_024489055.1). NCBI lineage: Eukaryota > Metazoa > Chordata > Actinopteri > Cypriniformes > Xenocyprididae > Chanodichthys > Chanodichthys erythropterus. The sequence continues at coordinate 1,575,344 of NC_090234.1, forward strand.
AATTTCTGTGTTTAAATCAAAGCTTAAATCTTATTTTTTATCTACGCTGTTTAACAACAAAGGAATTTTATTGTGTGTATTTTATTCTGCTGTTTGAAGTTTTCTTTTTATGTATTGTTTCTAATGTACAGCACTTTGGTCAACCTTGTGGTTGTTTTTATATGTGCTTTATATCTAACTAACTAACTAAAAAATAAAAAAAATCACAAATGTCTGGGCATCAAAACGTCTCCAGGGCCCCAAAATACCCTCAAACCCCAGAGGGTTAACAAACACTATTAACCCTATACAAAGGGAACCTTAATGTAATGTGTTACTGAAAATTTAAAGTAAGCATCACTTGATTATCCATGCATCATTTTTAGAGAGAAATCAACTGATATTTATATGCATTCATGTTAGTATCTGCTATTCTGTTATAAAGATCTCATCATTTACAGTTCACGCTATCATAATTTCATCTTACTTTTTGACCATATAAATATCACCATCTGCACCAAATAGCCTTTTTATTTCTTTTTGCTCAGTTTGGGAGTCTGAATAAAATGGGCTGTGTTTTCCTGCTCAACTCTGAGCTCCATATTCTCCCCTTATGAAATATGATCATAAGGGGAGAAAAACTCATCAAAAACTTATTGTGACTGTACTTATATCTGGCTGTTAGTGTTTTATATTGTTTTATTTTAAGAAATTGTGTGAGTGAGAATATTTCAGTGCAGCTTCAAAGGGCTTTAAACGATCCCAGGTGAGGAATAAGGGTCTTATCTAGCGAAATGATTGTCATTTAAAAAAATAAATAAATAAAATACAAATGTATATGCTTTATATACACAAATGTTCGCCTTGTACTTGCTTTCGCTTTCTGTATTCTTCAAAAAGCTTACGCTGAATGTCCTACACCTTCCCTATTCTACTTATGGAAAAAATTTAACTGGCGATCATTTGTGTTTATAAAGCATTTACAGTGGTATTTTTTTGACCTATCTTTTCTAGATAAGACTCTTATTCCTCGTCTGGTATCGTTTAAAGCTCTTTGAAGCTGCACTGAAACTGTTATTTTGACCTTCAACCTTTTGGAGGCCATTGAAGTCCACTATAAGGAGAAAAATTCTGGAATGTTTTCATCAAAAACCTTCATTTCTTTTCAACTGAAGAAAGAAAGACATGAACATCTTGGATGACATGGGGGTGAGTAAATTATCAGGACATTTTAAAGGGCATTTAATTGCATGGAAGTTTCTGGTTAATTACCTTTTACTGTAATATGCAGGAAGCACAGATAATTCTCAGGAACTGCCATGGGATTGGCTTGGCAGTTAACACACAGACGCTTCCCACAAGTAAGGATATGTGGCACTAGTAGACACAGGAAACATTAACCCTGAAGCCCTTAAGCCCTGTGTGACATACACAAAAATAAAGACTCACAACTGCAAAACTATATCAAGGAGAGTCAAAAAGTATGTATCATTTGATAAAAAACCTATAATTTTACATGTCTTTCTCATTTGACATGAAGTTCTTCTACATGGGAGTTGCACGTGGATAAATTTTTGTGGTGATGGCATAAATTAATCAAAAGTTATAGCATTTGGAACAAAGGTAGCCTTTTTGTTTAGTCCTTGTTTAGCCCCCCTAAAATAAATTTAAAATCGCTCCTCCATGAGGAATATCTCATGACTGACGTAAGATTATGTTGATTTTAGACCATTTTTAATCGGGAGCATCCATTGTAATTAATAATGTGTCATTTTCTATGATCTGGGCATGTTTTAGGAAGTTATAAGCAAAAAGGCCATGTGAAAGCTACATCTGATTTTAGTTCGCTCCTGTGGGGTTTTGTGTCGTAACTCCGTGAGGAATATCTCGTGATCGATGCATTTGATTATGTTGATTTTCGACTCATTTTAATGGGGAGCATCTGCTGTTAATTTAAATAAAAACCAGTCAGTATCTAGTGTGATCACCATTTGCCTCACGCAGTGCAACACATCTCCTTCACACAGAGTTGATCAGTTGCTGATTGTGGCCTATGTTGGTCCACTCCTCTTCAATGGCTTTGTTCAGTGTATATTGTGGCTGTACATTTATCTGGCTGTTGGGTGTTTTATATTGTTTTATATCTAGAAATTGTGTGAATGAGAATGATTTGAGTTTTAACAGGAGCACAGGGGGAGAAATCTCTCCCGTCACCATGTTGGGACAGGAATGATCTGGATGCCATTTCAGTGGCATGTATTATCATGTTTCCACAGACATGGCTCTCAAAAGTGCAGGATAAACATTATGAGTATTTCTAATTCAGCAAAAGAAAACTTGTAAATTAAGTAGTTTTTCTACTTTAATCTTTCCAAAAAAGTAATAAACAAAAATCTGAAAAGAAGTCAAGTGTTTTTAATTTAGAGTGTATATGTGGTTTTATTGTAAATTTTGGTACTCAACATGGTGTTTAGAAATACAACCACCATAATTTTTTATGCCATAGTTGAAAAAAGAAAAAAGAATGGGTGCAAAAGCACACGGACCCAATCAGACCACCGTCACTGCTGACCTTCGATGATTTAACCATGCAAATCACAGCAAACTGACTTCAGCTAAACATCACCTCTTTTTAATGTTTAATTTTATTTAAATTTAGAGTGTGACCATCAATTCGTATTCAGAATTAGATTCATATTCATTAAACTTATTTTTATTTTAACTTTTAGAACACCACGTCATAAACAAGACGCTGCAAAAGACACGAGACGCGAGCGCAACGGTCAAACGCGTTCATCTAGGGTGTTTTACATCAAAAAACAATGGGAAAGCAGCTCAGTGGAGAAGAAAAACCTTCCCTATCTTTGGTTTTCCTCTCTCATAAAGTCATGCAATAACGAGGTTTTGTTTTGCTGTTGGAAACAAACCAACAATATTTGTTATTCATATAGTACTTTGGCCCTGTTTCAGTTTTCTCTACAATATGCAAATACCTTATGCAAGAGTATGTTGAAATCCCCTGATGCTGATGGGTGTGCCTTGAGACGTTTGAGAGCTTTATATGAGTTCTCCCTTTCTGCAGAATATGGAGGTTCTCATGTCAGCACTGAAAGTGAAAGCTGGAACACAATGACTGAAGAGGAAGAGGAACTCTCATTTGAGCTGAAGCCAAAACAGTCTGTATATCTGTGGCAGTTCAAAATGGGTCTTGGTAAAGATCAAGTGTTGTTCTGCCGTAATATAAAGATTAACCATGATAAAGATCCTCCAACTGACAACCCGCTGCCACAAACACAAAAAAAAAAAGAATAACGAAGATGACGAACATGATTTAAAGATCACTAATGATCCAAAGCCTCCGAGTGGAGTCCCGCTGCCACCTGCACAACACAAAAAAGCATAATGAAGTGCTTCAGTTAAATACCTGCATTAATTATAACTTCTCTAGTAATTATTTAGATATCTGCATGCATTCATGACATGGTCTATATCTATATGCTCTGAATTTGATAGGCTATGAGCAGTCTGCTTTTAGTCCACAGGGTGAAATCGAGGCAATCTATAGTCTAATTTTCACGGCTTGGCTATAGCCCTGATTCAGACCAGACATTTCTGGCATTTTACAACTGTTAGAGATCAAGCAACAGCAAATGTTAAAGCAAATTCTTTCCTGCTTTTGGTCTTGTAAGTATCTGTGTTTTTCATTTTGACATGCGTTCATTATTCATGTACATCATGTGTTATCATGTGTAGGAACCATGACATTTTAGCGGGTAACAGTGCAGACTCAGAGTAAGTGTGGTTAGATTAACACGCACATGTACTGTAGTGTTTCCATGTGCCCTAAAACTCTCTAATTATCTCAATACGAGGGGGTAAACATGAAACCTGTGCACCCTATTATTATTTGTTACAGAAGCCTCACGTATCTTTTCATCTTTGATCATTATGATATGAAAATATGAGTTTTTGATTTGGCAAGGCAAGTTTATTTTGTATAACACATTTCAACAAGAAGGCAATTCAAAGTGATTTACATAAAACATGGAATTTATGGAACCGAAAATTAATCAGGTTGTTTTATAAACCAAAACATTGTTAAGCTTTTTTATTGAACTTTTTTGTCAATGTTTTATATTTTTATTATGTTGTAAAATGTTACTTTTTTTTAATGTTTAATTGTATTGTACAAATTTAATTTTCATTATGTTTTTTTAATCATTTTGTATCATCGAGTTCTTTTTCTAAATAAAACCTTTATATTTCATTTGATTGTCATTTATGAGAACCTGTTATATTTAACTGAAAAGAATCCTTTAGCCAGTATTTTGTCGTCTATTACATGTATAGATGTAGTCATTCATTAGCTGTATATTTGATCTACTCTTGGGTTATGGTTAGACGTCCATTAGATTTTCACTGACAGCCCAAATTCAGCCCTGTTTTAGTCTTTTAGGCATAAAATTGCTTGCTGGGAAAGAAACTGACAGAATCCTACATTAAATCTCATGACATGTATTTTTCAAATCTCACACATTCAACACAACTGCAAACACACCGTTCAATATGATGGCTAAATCACATATTGGAATTTTTTACTAGAAAAGAGTGGGTGCTTACTCTATATTATTGGAGATGCACACTGTAAAATGTTTATTGTAAATTTAACAGTAACTTACTGGTAACAATGGACTACTTGCACAACTACTTCCGCGTTCTGCTCATTACGGCTCGAGCGTTTCGGTCAGCGTTCAGCGCACTTATACAGGTGCTGGTCCTATAATTAGAATATCATCAAAAAGTTGATTTATTTCACTAATTCCATTCAAAAAGTGAAACTTGCATATTATATTCATTCATTACACACAGACTGGTATATTTCAAATGTTTATTTCTTTTAATTTTGATGATTATAACTGACAACTAAGGAAAATCCCAAATTCAGTATCTCAGAAAATTAGAATATAGTGAAAAGGTTCAATATTGAAGACACCTGGTTCCACACTCTAATCAGCTAATTAACCCAAAACACATGCAGAGGCCTTTAAATGGTCTCTCAGTCTAGTTCTGTAGGCTACACAATCATGGGGAAGACTGCTGACTTGACAGTTGTCCAAAAGACGACCATTGACACCTTGCACAAGGAGGGCAAGACACAAAAGGTCATTGCAAAAGAGGCTGGCTGTTCACAGAGCTCTGTGTCCAAGCACATTAATAGAGGCGAAGGGAAGGAAAAGATGTGGTAGAAAAAAAGTGTACAAGCAATAGGGATAACCGCACCCTGGAGAGGATTGTGAAACAAAACCCATTCAAAAATGTGGGGGAGATTCACAAAGAGTGGACTGCAGCTGGAGTCAGTGCTTCAAGAACCACTACACACAGACGTATGCAAGACATGGGTTTCAGCTGTCGCATTCCTTGTGTCAAGCCACTCTTGAACAACAGACAGCGTCAGAAACGTATAAAGACAAAAAGGTCTGGACTGCTGCTGAGTGGTCCAAAGTTATGTTCTCTGATGAAAGTAAATTTTGCATTTCCTTTGGAAATCAGGGTCCCAGAGTCTTGAGGAAGAGAGGAGAGGCACACAATCCAGTGTAAAGTTTCCACAGTCAGTGATGGTTTGGGGTGCCATGTCATCTGCTGGTGTTGGTCCACTGTGTTTTCTGAGGTCCAAGGTCAACGCAGCCGTATACCAGGAAGTTTTAGAGCACTTCATGCTTCCTGCTGCTGACCAACTTTATGGAGATGCAGATTTCATTTTCCAACAGGACTTGGCACCTGCACACAGTGCCAAAGCTACCAGTACCTGGTTTAAGGACCATGATATCCCTGTTCTTAATTGGCCAGCAAACTCGCCTGACCTTAACCCCATAAAAAATCTATGGGGTATTGTGAAGAGGAAGATGTGATATAACAGACTCAACAATGCAGAAGAGCTGAAGGCCACTATCAGAGCAACCTGGGCTCTCATAACACCTGAGCAGTGCCACAGACTGATCGACTCCATGCCACGCCACATTGCTGCAGTAATTCAGGCAAAAGTATTCAGTGCTGTACATGCTCATACTTTTCATGTTCATACTTTTCAGTTGGCCAAGATTTCTAAAAATCCTTTAATTTTATTGGTCTTAAGTAATATTCTAATTTTCTGAGATACTGAATTTGGGATTTTCCTTAGTTGTCAGTTATAATCATCAAAATTAAAAGAAATAAACATTTGAAATATATCAGTCTGTGTGTAATGAATGAATATAATATACAGGTTTCACTTTTTGAATGAAATTAGTGAAATAAATCAACTTTTTGATGATATTCTAATTATATGACCAGCACCTGTATACAGAGAGCTTCTTGTGAAAACGCAGATTATTAATATGTTTTAGGGCTGCCAAATGTTTTTTAAACAATTAATTATATTCTCTGCATTAACATTAATTATCTTCAACCTGGTAAAAGGTTTATTAATGTATTTTGCTTCCAAATGCTTATTCTGAATAATAAATAAATTTCCCCACTAACCTGCCGCCGTCAAGTGCTCGTCTTGTCATTAGCAGTGTTTTTCTCTTAGTCATCATATTTCATACCTGTTAAATTAACATTTAAATGAATTTAAACGAGCAGATGAGCATATTGTTACGGTACAGAGACACGGAGGCAGAGGTATAAACAATCCAGGTGAGTTTATTAATAATAAGCAGAGCACTGGGTTATGGTAAGCAGATAATGAGTACTGGAGAGATGAAGGGAATATGATACTGTCCTGATAATGTCTTGCAGACGCAGCTGAAGAGATGAGATGGTTGAAGCTGGCGGAGACACTCACACACACAGGCAGGTAATCACACAAGGAGGACGGGAGACGAAGGAGATGGATGAGACGACTGGAGCAGGTAAGTATGGCGTTAGGAGTCCTTAAGGTTAGCATACAAAGGTAGTAGTGCAAACGAGACCGGACAGTGAGTGTGTGTGTGGAGAGTCTTTGTAGTGGTGTTGATTGCAGTGCTGATGAGTGGCAGGTGGTGGTGATTAGTACTCCGGTGATTGGGTACGTGGGTATGGCAGTGAGGTGGAACCTGACGTGTCTGTTACACATATAAGACATGCACAAACAAACCAAGCTGATGATTAAACAGCAGTATAACTTACCTTTTTATATAATAGTTATAATTAATCAAATACTTATGAAGGTGATTCATGGTTTTACTATAGTAAGAGTGTAGTAACTATGGTTAATTTCCGTACGAGCAGTAGGCTATTGCTTGCATTGATGCTCTTTTATTCCAGTGTTTGAAATAGTTGAATGAGTGTGAAAACTGCCTTAACGATGTTAAATATTTAATTACATACAAAAAATGGCTCAGAAAGAATAGTGACTAAAATTAAATAATAATATTATGTTCATTCTGATCTTATTCATCACGTCACAGAATCACGGCTTATGCTGGATTAAAACTTAAAGTTTGGTTGAGTTTGGAAAGGTCTGTACACAGTAATCATCAGAATATCTCTTCTCCGGTCTCTGAATATGTCTGGAATTTAAAATCATCCTAAAAACTCTCATTTTAAGAGATGTTTAGTTATCTATGTGATAACAGCCCATTGAAAATGGATATAACCTGAAACAACTGAGCCGTAATATATCAAACCGGATGTGCGTCACGAGGCTCAGTGCAAGTAGACCATTATCCAGTAGGCTATAGTTGCTGTATTTAGCCTAATAATTCATACCACAGTAAAATTACCATAAACATAACTACAGTAGTTTTACGCATACTGTAAAATAAAGTACAGCATTATACTATTATTATTATTAATAATAATTTCACTTATACATATTCAATAACAGTTATTAATAAAAGTTATTGATTCACATCATATTTATGGATATTTGCAGATGTTTATTTAACTCAAATGTATGTATACCTCGCAAATACAAGGTAGCTTGATACAAAACACAAGACGAATGCATGCTTTTTAAGGTATATACCTACCATTTTAATGTACTCCTATGACGTTCATCTTCACGACACTGTGCGAGGAAAAGAAAGCTTGCTCATATTTTTATGGAAGCATATGAACCAAGACTTTATATCTTGCAAATAACATCAAAATAAAACATATAAAGTGAAAAAAATTAAGTTAACCTACCATACTCTTGTGGGCTTTCATCTTCATGATGGCGTCACAGAGCCATCTATTGCATGAGGAGGTGTGTGGTTGGTTTTTGCGGTCATTTATTACAGTATTTAGATTTGTAGGATGCTAATATTTGCCTACTAAAGGTTTATTTTATTTATTTTATTTTTTAGGTTTTGTTGTTGTTTTTTGTCTTTTGAGTTGTTTTTTTTTTTTTTTATGTAATGAAGTCCTGCAGAGGTGCTGATCCTGTTCCTGGAGATCTTCCTGCCTGCAGAGTTCAGTTCTTCAGCTCATTATTTTGCTAAGTACAACAGCAAAACTTTTTCCATTTACCAATTTATTTAAAACATTAAGTTTGTCTGTACTTATTAAATTTTACACTCTGTGTATAAGTAAATACTAGTGTATAATTTTTCGAAATGTGGTAAATACAATACTTGTATAACAACTGCTGTTATTTGATGTAATATAGTTTTGTAATTGTTTTGTAAATAAAATGGGTATCGCTTTAGATTACAGCCCGGAAAGTACTGCGTAATTACAACAACTTAACTTTTCAAAAAACCTAATAAAAATATCAATTCAAACTGAATAAAATGTCTTTGAAACTTAAAAAAAAAAAAAATCACAGGCAAAATGTTTGACTTTGTTTTTAATACACTGCATGTTTTGCTAACAGTTTCTTTTCTTTCTTTCACTGATCTTTACTTACAAAAGCATTTCCAGAGTTTTCATTTACGATCCCAGAGTTTTCGTTCGTCTTTCTGGCACACATCTCTCGCGGGGGCGGGGCCAGCAGTGGTGTGTTCTCATTGGCTACTGAGTTTTTGATTGACAGCTTCTAGGCGCACAGGAAGTAAGAAAAAGAGGATCGTTCCATGGTGGACAGAAGAATGTGGAAGAGTAGTCAAAGAGAGAAACAAAGCATTTAAAAGACTTAAAAGAACACTTAATTTTGGGGACTTAATTTTTTACAGAAAGGCACAAGCATGTGTTAGAAGAACAGTGAAAACAGCAAAAAAAGAATATTGGAGGAGGTTTTGTAATACAGTGGGTAGAGAAACGGATATTGATAAGGTCTGGGGTATGGTAAGGAAAATGAACGGGATTAGAAGAGAGTATAGATATCCAACATTAACAGCTAATGGGAGTACGGCAATTACAGAGAAAGAAAAGGCTGAAATGATTGTGGAAACATTTGTCAAAATTCATAGTTCAGACAATATCAGTGAAGAAGGGAGAAGAGGGCGAGAGGAAACAATATTAAGACACAGAGATTTTAATATAGATTTAGATGTGGATGATGCACTGAATTTACCTTTTTCTATAAGTGAATTAAATAGTGCTCTAAAAAACACTAGAGTATCTGCACCAGGTAAAGATCAGGTATGCTATATAATGATGTCTAAATTAAGTGATAGTTCTAAAAATATACTTCTGGAATTATACAACAGGGTGTGGGAGAGTGGGATATTACCTAGCAAATGGAAAGAGGCTATAATAGTACCAATACGTAAAGCAGGGAAGGAAGGAAACAGTCCAAATGATTATAGACCAATAGCTTTGACTTCTCATATTTGTAAGGTTATGGAGAAAATGATTAATAAAAGATTAACATATTACTTGGAAACAAAAGGGTATATTTTAAATTATCAAAGTGGATTTAGGAAGGGAAGAAGTACAATGGATTCTACAGTATGTTTAGAGTATGAATTAAGGAGAGCGCAGATTAATAGGGAAAATGTAGTGGCTATATTTTTAGACATTGAGAAAGCTTATGATATGATGTGGAGAGAAGGTCTGATAATTAAGTTAAGAAAAGCAGGAGTTAATGGAAAAATGTTAAGATGGATTAAAGATTTTCTATTTGGTAGAACTATTCAAGTCAAAGTTGGGCAAAATTTTTCTAGGACCATGACTGTAGAGAACGGTACACCACAAGGTAGCATAATTAGTCCCTTATTATTTACTGTAATGATTAATGATGTATTCTCAAGTATTGAGAAAGGATTAGGACTCTCCCTTTTTGCGGATGATGGGGCAATTTGGAAACGTGGAAGAAATGTGGATTTCATTGTTAGGAAAATGCAAGCTGCTATATCGGAAGTGGAAAAATGGTCATATCAGTGGGGGTTTAGATTTTCTGTTGAAAAAACAAAAACAGTGATTTTTTCAAAACGGAAAGTTAAAAGTGGGATAAAATTAAAATTATATGGCCAAGATATAGAAAGAGTTTCTTGTTTTAAGTTTTTAGGGGTATGGTTTGATGAGAAACTTACATTTAAAATGCATATTGAGAAAGTTATTGATAAGTGCAAGAAAGTTCAGAATGTTATGAGATGTTTGGTGGGAAAGGACTGGGGGGCTGAAAGGTTGGCATTGAAAAGTATATATACCGGTTTAATGCGATCAGTGCTTGATTATGGTTGTATAGTATTTCAATCTGCTGCTACAAGCAAGTTGAAGGAATTGGACAAAATTCAATATAAGGCATTAAGGTTATTAACAGGGGCTATAAGATCCACTCCTACTGCAGCATTGCAGATTGAAACAGGGGAAATGCCTTTAGAACTTAGGAGAGTGCAACTGTCACTGAATTATTTGGTCAGTATAAAAGGACATACTATAGATCATCCAGCAAAAGAAGTGATAAAACCATGTTGGGAAAAAGAAAAGGCTGAAATCAAGAGTTTTGGGTGGGTGATACTTAAAGTGGCAGAAGAAATGGAAATAAATGAGATGGCCATTAGTCCAACTGTTCTATGGTCAGTAATTCCCCAGTGGTTATTACCACAGCCCAAAGTGGACATGTCACTGCTAGAGAAGAGGGACAAGGACCAGGGGGGTGGTTATAATGCTCGAATGGTGCAGACATACATTCAAACTCATTACTTTAGTTATGTCTTGATTTATTCAGATGCATCTAAAAATATAGAAAACAGAGTAGGCGTGGCATTCACAGTTATAGATTTTAATGTCAAAGTAAACAAGAGAATCTCTGATAATCTGTCAGTATACACTGGAGAAATGATTGCAAGTTTATTGGCACTACAGTGGGTTGAAGAAAATAGACCATTGAGGACACTTATATGTTCTGACTCAAGTTCATCATTAATGACACTAGAAAGTGGTCAATCTGAGAGCAGATCTGACATATTGATCGAGATCCTTCAAACATTATACAGGATTCAGATGATGGGTTTAGAAGTATCTTTCTGTTGGGTACCTGCTCATATAGGAGTAAAGGGGAATGAATTAGCAGATGAATGTGCTAAGGAAGCCACAGGAAAATCAGATATAGATATAAAAGTAAATTATAGTAAGGCTGAGATGAAGTTTTTAATCAAACAACATGTGAAAAATAGATGGCAGAAACAATGGGAGGATGAAAGAACAGGAAGATGGCTTTATAACATCCAAAGAATTGTTGGTAAAGGAAGAATAACAAGGAGAAATAGAAAGGAAGAATCAATTATATCTAGACTTAGATTTGGACATACAGCACTTAACAGTACTCTAAATAAAATAGGGAAACATCAGACAGGAGCATGTGAGTATTGTAATCAAGAAGAAACGGTGGAACATGTTATAATGAAATGTCCAAAATATAATAGTGAAAGGAGAGTATTGATATCTAATTTGAAAAGAATTAAGATGAATTTTAATTTGACAGATTTTTTGCAAAGGAACTCGCATGAGGAGTGTATTGATTTTTTAATACTATATTTGAAAATGACTGATTTAGATAAAAGATTATAAGAGTTTTAGAAGGTAGGCCTAATAGGTAAAGGTCCTTGCGTTCCTGGTCCACACTCCTAACCAGCAGGTGGCGGTAATGCACCTTGAAGTTGTTTGCCAACCGCCAAAAAAAATCAAGAAGAAGAAGAAGAAGAAGAAGAAGAAGATTGACAGCTTCTACTTGACCTGGAAGTGAAGACGTCAGCGTTGTGTTTACATGTGTGGAGGTGAGCGTCTGAAAGTTGCTTCTTATTTCATGTTAGTGATGTAAAGATAGGTGTTTTTATTATTTTATCGGTAGCTGCTGCTACTATAGTGAGATGATTTCTTAGGCTTAGCACAGACGAATGATATAATCATTATTATCATCAATCATCGTCGTTATCTGGATACTCGCGGTAAGTCAGTATTTTTTACGTTTACAAAATCAATATAAGTAACATTACTTGCTTTTGCAGATGGAGAGGTATTTTAGAGCTCATTTAGAGCCCACTTTATACAGCAGTGTTGTCTTGATTTAACCCAATCATTACAGACTTCGGTAAAGTTGGTTTTATATTCGCACATTCGGACTTCTGATAAATTCAGACTTTCCAATAAATGTGCAATAAATTAATGTTTGTGAATTTTATGCAGCGACATGATATTGACAACCAACGATTATCAACTTACAACATTTTTCACAGTCGATCAAAATAGGCAAGTATTGTTTTAATGGCATATTTACTTGTGAATGTCCACTGAATGTCCAATGTAGTGTGATTAACAAGACTATTGAATACTGATGTCCGAATGTGCGAATATAAAACCAACTTTACCCAAGTCAAAATCTGATCAGAAGTTTCTCCTTTAAGAAAAAACTGGAAGTCTAGGAGGTCACGTTAAATACTGATTTTTGCTTATAGAATCCATTTTGTTCTGATTTTTTTTGTGTGCATATTTCCTGTTTGCATTGTAATAAAGACAAAAAAATAAACATGGGTGGTCATTAAAACATTGCTAAAACAACAAAGCTAAGACTTTTGCACAGTAGGCCTACTGTATGGCTAAATGCAAAACCTAATACATGAAAGTAATTATGGCTGAAATTATATATAATTTGTTTGAAATAAATATTTTAAGTCTGCATAATTTGTTATGTGGGAATTCAAAGCAGTTTGTATTGTTAGATTATAATACATCTGATTTCTTATTTTCCAGGGAGTGGAGCAACTTTTCCATTAACACAATTCTGGGTAACACTTTACAATAACAGTACATGAATAACCATGAACTAATACCTGAATTAATAGTTACTTCAACATGAACTCATGATTAGTCAAGATATGAACTAATGAAGAGTGATCCTTAACTACGACAGGAGTCATAGGGATTCATGCATGAAAACAGCAGCCTTAACTATGCGTTAATACATGTTTGATAATTAATGCATTAATTAACATTTAGGGGTCAACTAAATAAATCAGCCTCCATAAGAGTAAACAAGAAGTACTCTGAATTTGAATTAAACGTGATTTAATACTGTCATAATTTACACTGTAATATCATTATCTGCCATCTGCAGCTTTGTGACAAATAATTGCAATGGCACATGATTATTTAGCCATTAATTACATAGATCTGTCTAATCAAATGTGGAAAATAGACTAACTACCACTAATAAATTTAATTTGATCTAAACTGTTTTCTGATTTTTACAGTTCATTTATATTTAGTCATATAGCTAAATAGTCATAGTCATAGTTTATTCCCGGAACTAAAGTATGTAGGGTTTGTTTCTGGCGGGACACTCATTAGTGGCGCACGCTAGGTGTTCTCTTGGCGCGTTTGTTGTGTTGCTGGCATTTTAAACTAATAAATGTTGACTGCTTTGGTAAGCCGAATTAATAATTAAAGACATATGTACATGTATGTTTTATTGGGGTTTTCAGGAGGTTATGTGCAGTTATTAACTGTATTTGTATTTTTGTCATTTAAATGTATATGCTTTGATTAACATTAGCTTGTGGACGCGCGCGATTTTACATGTACCTTATGTGTGTCTTTACAGGTATGTTTATGGCTTGCTTTCAAGTCCATATATGTTTAATTATATAAATAAAAATAAAATACAAATAATTTTTTTTTTAGTTTTTTTGTACCGGGGTGTAAAGGAATAAGGATGGCACTCTATAGTGTTTATTCATATATTAGTTAATGATGTGTGATATGTGCATCATGTCATGACTTTACTTGAGGGGGCACAATCATAATTAACTCATTATTAACTAAGCATATACTAACATCAACTAATGGTTTGTTAATGTATACTTATGTCATGACTTTACTTGAGGGGGCACAATCATAATTAATTCACTGTTAACTACTTACCAAATTCAGCTCATGATTATCATTAACTTACTATCAAATGCACTTGTACTAACACAACTATATAAGTATTCAGCCCAGTTAAGTGATGTTGTGTGACTTTTCAAAAAGTCAGAGAATGGAGGTACAGTATGATCACGGCCTGCGTCTGGATGGAGAGTGATCTTCTGAATCTGATCCCAGCAAACGCTCCCTGACCTTAGTTCATGTTTCCTGTTTGCTTATTTTTTTGGGAACCGATTCCTCAGGAACTGATGTAAGTCACAGTAGTTTAGTTTGATAGGAAAGAATATCACAAAACAGATTAAGACCTTTTAAGATAAATAGTGTATTTAGTATTTTATATGTTTGATGAGGAGGATAAGTGAAAATAATTACAAACTAATCCTGTGCCTTTCAGTGATGTTTATAATGAAGCTGCTGATGTCAGTAGTTTAAATTCTGACAAGAATAAATTGTTTAAATTTATTTCAAAGTCCAAATATGTATTATTCCTTCTTATAGAGACTGTTTGATTTAGTTTACCCTAAATGTTAATTAATGCATTAATTATCAAACATGTATTAACGCATAGTTAAGGCTTCTGTTTTCATGCATGAATCCTTATGACTCCTGTCGTAGTTAAGGATCACTCTTCATTAGTTCATATCTTAACTAATCATGAGTTCATGTTGAAGTAACTATTAACTCAGGTATTAGTTCATGGTTATTCATGTACTGTTATTGTAAAGTGTTACCCAATTCTGATGCTGACCCAGAGGAGGGAGTGGAAGCCCCAGAGATCCACTGTCCCCATCAGACAAGAATCTTATTTTGTTCAGACACATCACCTTTGACTGACTGGGATCTTGATCTTCAGACATCTGATATTATGCAAATATTTTAATTTTTTTTGGAGCTCTAGATTAAAACAGGACACAGTTCACAAACACACAAGAGGTTGTACTTTATTCTTATTAGTCCATACTGATCTTGGATTAGCATACCAACAACATATGAAAGTTAAAGTGATAGTTCACCCCCCAAAAATTCTCATATATTTTACTCACCCTCATGCCGTCCATGCTGCATATTACTTTCTTTCTACAGATAAACATGAATTAGGATTTTTAGGAAAATAATACATGTCTTCAAGTCCTAAAGACACAGTAATCCATGCGACCCCAGTGGATGAATCAATGTCTTCTGAAGTGAAACAATAGATGAGAAAAATACTAATAATTTAAACTTTTAATTATTAACAATCATTTCCCACCAACCATCATACGTGTGTGGGTTACAGTCCACTTATGGGCTCACAGAGATGGACTATTTTCTTAAAGATATTTGTGCTTATGTGGAGAAAGAAAGTCATACAGTCAAACCAAAATGTATTCAGACAACATGAACATTTCATTCCATTCATTAAGTTTATTCACTATAGTTTAAAAAAATGGTAATAAAATGAATTTTACACATGTATTCTACAGTATAATAGGTGCTTGTGCATTTTTATAGTAATGTACTGTATATCATGAGAATACTGTGCATTACATGAATATGCAGTTAGTGTTTTGTGGATTCTGGTCGTTCCTTTCACAACATAATTGCATCCAACACTTTCACTTTTATACTTGTGTGTATGCTGTAGTGACAATAAAGAATTTAAATTTATATGAATTGATTCATATTTTCATTTACATTTATTCAACTGTTTTTTTATATATATATGTCACAATTTAAACAGTTGATGATTGTTAAAAAAAAATCTACTTTTATATGTTAGATGATAATGTTAACTAAATCAAATTATTAGAATGATAAAAAATGGCAACAAGATCATTCTTTGTGTGGAGTACTGAAATGCCCTTTGAGGTCTATACCGTCTTACAGCAAGCCACGACTGTTATTTTCATATTTGAATCCTTCAGAATTGAGTGATCATTAATTGTGATGGTGTATGTGCATATGCTAACAATGGGTAGAGTGATGGCCATGGTTGCCAACCTTGATTACCTGGTTGGTGTGAGACTTTCTTGACGGCTGAATATATACATGTATATGATACTAGTATTCTCTTTAAATTGTAACAGCACAACATAATCAGACCCAACAATAGAGAAGAATCGTCAGAAATAATCAAATATTCTCCGAAAACATTGGACATTATGCAATATTTTCAGTATTATAACCTTTAACGTACAATTAAACCTCAAGACATTCATCTCTTGCGTTTGATCTCTCACGCTCCTAAAAGTTTGTCGACAGCTGCAGATAAAATTCAAAAACAAAACTCATATCTTTAAATGAAATAAGAAGCCGCTTACAGACGCTCACCTCCACACATGTAACTGTAAACACAACGCTGACGTCTTCACTTCCAGGTCAAGAAGAAGCTGTCAATCAAAAACTCAGTAGCCAATGAGAACACACCACTGCTGGGCCCGCCCCCGCGAGAGATTTGTGCCAGAAAGACGAACGAAAACTCTGGGATCGTAAATGAAAACTCTGGAAATGCTTTTGTAAGTAAAGATCAGTGAAAGAAAGAAAAGAAACTGTTAGCAAAACATGCAGTGTATTAAAAACAAAGTCAAACATTTTGCCTGTGATTTATTTTTTTTAAGTTTCAAAGACATTTTATTCACTTTCAGTTTATATTTTTATTAGTTTTTTTGAAGTTACATTCATTATTTTTGGAACAAATGTAATTCCATACTTATTCCTCTTTTTCTTTCTTTCCACCGATGAATCTTAAGAGGGAATCACATTTGCTATTCTGTATTAAAAGAAAATACAGTACACCCAGAAATGTGCTCACCGTTTACTCATCTTTTACCCTCATGCCATCTGAGATGTATACGACTTTCCTTCTTAATATGGACACAAAAAGGGTTTTAGGGAAAAAATAAATCATCTGTGTGTAACGGGATAAATATCATAGTTCAAGGGTTCTTTAAATAAATCCTGCTGTAATGTGTTCACGCTTCCTATTGGTTGCGCTGGTGGCGCTATAGCCCACCGAGTTCGAACAATCTGCAGCAGAGCTAGAGAGAACTGCCTGTGGTGAGTCGTTTCTGCTGCAGCTCCATATTAAAAGTTAAAAATATAAGTTTCATGTCGAATGTAAGACGATGTATGAAGGGGATTGCACACATTGAACACTAGTTGACTTATAGAGTGTGTTTTCTGTTCATATTTTTGTGTATTTGATAGTTTTATTTCCGTTTTTAATGAACCGAATCTTTCCATGTGTGTCATTCCATGTGCTCCCGAACTAGTGAAATGTCTCGTACAGATGGAGCTGAAGCAACTTTACTCACTTGTTTCTCTTTCTTCTACTGCTCTGTGCAGGTAATTGTTTTTGTATTTAAGAATTTACTATTTTGTAGAACATGATGTTTTACGGAAAAAAAATGTTATTTCTAGTCATTTTATTCTGTTTAATATAAAGTCAGTGGATGATTATTATATCTTATATTTAATATATTATAATATTTCTGTCTATGCATATTACTATCTGATATTGAAAACTACTATAAGATCACAAAGCATTAAATCTAAGAAGAAATTGTTTATTGTTATATTGGTAGCAGCAGAGCTAGAGAGAACTGCTGTGGTGAAATGTCTCGTACAGATGGAGCTGAAGCAACTTTACTCACTTGTTCCTCTTTCTTCTACTGCTCTGTGCAGGACAAATAAATACTGTGATCATCCGTATTCTGAGTTGCGTGTTAATGAAGGGTGAGACAAGACGGGCCAGAGAAAAACCAAAGAGGGTCACATTGTGGTCGAAGATCATCCCAACATCGGACCGGTGGGCCTGTCGTCATTCTTCACTGCACGGGACCTTCAGCTAAGATTTTATTAGTTGTCCCTGGACTTTAAAAAAAATAAAAATAAATAAAAAATACCTGGGAAGAGACTTTTGAATGGACACTTTGAAGTGGTTTAATATTTTTATTGACTCCAGGTATCATAATAGAATATAGTGTACGCGTTTTTTTTCCCCCTCTTTTCCTCTTTTTTTTATTTATTTTTTTTCACTCCTATTAGTTGATTATGGAAAACACAAGGTTGAATGGATCTCAGTTTGTAGAAACTCCAGTTAGTGTTGGTCGAGGGAGAGGTCTGTTAGCGACACCAATTCCCTTTCCAGACATTAGCCCTAGCTCTGTTATGTGTGGCGCCAACAATGGGTTGGAAGCAAATGTATTTCCCACCACAAATGTCAATGAGACTGTAGCTCATGTAAATTTTAGCAGTTCTGTAAATACGCAGCCCATTAGTACATCAACTCCAGTCCTTACCAGTGACATGATGAGTCAGATGGGTAACATAGTGCAGCAAGTAGGCCTGCAACTGGCGGACAGTATACTTGCACATTTGAATTTGCACAGTCAAACAGAAGTTGCATCTAAGCATACTCAAAACAACCACAATAGTAGATACATGCCTGACCAGAGCTCCATGTCAAGTGCATCGCAGATTCAAGTAGTGCGTCAGAGAGAAGATAAAGATCCTCCAATTTTCAGAGGTGACGCATCAGACACTGTTACACTCGATGAGTGGGTGGAGCTCATGAAAAACTTCATAAGAAAGGGGTTCCTGCCTACTGAAGAGCAGGGTTAAGAAATTTTAATCCACCTGAGAGGCAAAGCCAAAGATGTTGTTAAAGTGGGGATGTTGTCTAGCGGATTAGATATCAGAACAAATCCTGTTGCAATCTACACCCTATTACGGAAGCATTTCAATTGCCAACAGTATTCTCCTGTCCCTCTGCAAGTTTTCTACACCACTCTTCCAGAACCTCAGGAGGATCCCTTTGATTACTGGTTACGCCTGAACCATACTGCTGACATCACAGCTGAGTGTCTAAAACAACAAGGGTAGGTGCTAGACAACCAATTGATTGAAGTCACACGCATGTTCATTAGGAATTGTCCAAACTCAGATCTAGCGCTGACATTTCGTTCAAAAACCATTGACAAATGGACGGCTCATGAAGTACAAGAGATCCTGAACGAGTATCATTCAGAGAAATGTCTCAGAGCTGCTGGACAAGGAAATAGACATATTGAATGTGAGAAGAAAATCGCTATCAATGAGATGCGTGTAAGTCCTAGCCCATTCCCAGTGAAAGCTGAACAGGATTCACTTCAGTCAAAACAGTCAGAAAACATGGCTCTGGAAAAAAGTGATCGATATGCTGGAGAGAGTTCTGATGAATAATAGTGGTAATGCGCAGGCGAGCAAGGAGTATAGAAAGAGAAGCACCATGTCTAGAATTCCAGGCTTGAATGATACACCATGCTTAGTGTGCAAGGACACCTCACATTCTGCTTTTACTCACTGTAGAGACAAAAGGCTCTGTTTCCAGTGTTTTTCGCCTGACCATCCCAGATTCCGGTGTCCACAGGAAAGGAACAATGCTTCCTCAGTCAACCAGCAGTCAAACTAAGTGATCTACGTGTGAGGGAGGATCACGTAGATCTTGAGAGTGAATCTCCCATATCCAGTTTTGAAGATAGAATGGATTATGAGTCTTTATGTCAAATGTTCAGTGATGTAACTTCAGACAAAACAGTTATCTTCCAAGGTGTACAGAGAGTTCCCAAAGCTGATAGCTTGTTTTACACATCTGTCTCAGTTGAGAATGATATCACCCTTAAAGCTTTAATTGATAGTGGATCAATGGCATGTACAATTAGCGAGTCTGCTGAAGAAAGGTTGTTGAAAAGTATTCCAGATATGACAAGCCAGTCAGCACAAGATATTGTCATTGTTGGTTGTGGTGGCCATCATGTTGCCCCTACTGCAGTCTATGATCTTAAAGCTACAGTGTACGGCTGCCCCATGATAATTCCTGCTTTAGTTGTGCCTGGGCAGACCGAAGAGATGATTTTGGGCACAAACGTTATAAAGAGACTTCTGATGCAACTGAGAGAAACTGACGATTACTGGAGGCTCATGTCTAAGTCAAGTAACAATGAGAGTGATGAGTGCTGTATGTTTCTCTTTTCTCAAATGCAGAAAGATGGAGAGGCGAATCCATACCTGGGAAAATCGGTACTGTAAAGTTACAAAGGAGTGTGACGTTAGAGCCACAAACTGAACATCTAGTTTGGGGTAAGCTACATCAGTCTTCTGTTTTGTCAGTGGGAAGCACTGTCATTGTAGAACCGACCGAGTCCAAATCAAGACCTAGACAGATATTGGTCGGGAGGGTCATAACACCACTATGGGGAGATGGTTCAGATGATTTGAACCTTGGTGAACTTGATTTAGAGTCATGTGAAGTGTCATCCCACTGGAAAGACAAGTTGTTGCACATCATTGAGAAGTCAGTTTTCTCAAGAGACAAAATGGAGTGCGGTGAAGCTAAAGGCGTTGTCCATCGAATTAACTGATGACAGACCCTTCCGTTTCCCATATAGGTGTATACCACCGAGCCAGTATGCTAAACTGAGGACAACGTTAAATGAGATGGAGGAGAAAGGAATCATTCGCAAGTCACATAGTGACTATGCTTCCCCTCTCGTACTAGTTTGGAAGAAAAATGGCGATCTCAGGATCTGCACTGATTTTAGATGGTTAAACGCGAGGACTGTCAGAGACGCCTACCCTTTGCCACACCAGTCTGATGTGTTAGCTGCATTGGGAGGAAACGCCTTCTTCTCAACCATGAATCTTACCTCAGGGTATTATAATATTCCCCTAGAAGAAGAACATAAAAAGTACACTGCATTCTCTTCACTATTTGGACTCCATGAGTACAATAGGCTTCCTCAGGGTCTTTCTAATAGCCCAGCCACTTTCATGAGAATGATGATGTCTATCTTTGGAGATGAGAATTTTAGCAGCGTTCTCTGTTACCTTGATGATTTGATGGTGTTTGCCCCTTCTGAGTCTGTAGCCCTCCAACGTCTCGAAATGGTTCTCTTGCGCTTGTCACATCACAACCTGAAGTTGGCTTCAAAGAAATGTTGTTTCTTGCGAAGATCTGTGAAATTTCTTGGGCACATTGTGTGTGAAGAAGGGATTAAGACTGATCCTGGTAAAGTTGAGGCAATTAACGATATTCAAGCTTCTGATTTGATGGAACCTGATGGAAAAACACCATGTCAAAAAAAGATCAGGTCCTTTCTTGGAATGGTTCTGTACTATCAACATTTTATTGAAGGATGTTCAGTAAAAGCTAAGCCTTTATTCAAGTTGACATCAGGCTCAGTCAAACAGACTCCTGTCACAAAAGGACGTAGACCAAGAAAGAAAATTAGTTACCTCAAACTTTCCCCAGCTGACTGGACGGCTTATTGTGAAGAAGCTTTGCACACCCTAAAACTAAAACTGATTAAAAATGTGACGCTGGCTCATCCAGACTTTGACCGACCTTTCATTTTGGCTGTTGATGCATCTTTCGATGGAGTGGGAGCTGTATTGTCGCAGGTTCTGCCAGGTGAAGAGATTGCCAGACCTGTAGCCTTTGCAAGTAGAACTCTGTCTCGCTCTCAAATGAACTATCCAGCTCACAGATTAGAGTTCTTTGCCTTAAAGTGGGCTATCTGTGGAAAGTTTAGCCACTGGCTGAGAGGACGGCACTTTACGGCATGGACCGTGCTTCCTACAGTTTTGATCTGAAGTATGTCCCAGGAACAAAAAATGTTGTTGCGGATGCTTTGAGCCGTGAGCCATTTGTCCAGTCTTGCATAGGACATCGCCTTATCACTGAACCGTACTTATCTCTCTTGAAGGATGTCAGTGGTGTAGTTGACGACACTGTCCAAGATGCTTTCAAGTGCACAAGTAACCATCAGGTGGTACAGAAGGATGGCAAAGGTTCATGTGACCCAACCAGTGATACACTCTTGCCTTCAGGTTCTTCTGGGAGCCAGGAAGTTTCTGCGGTGTTAGCAGCACACACTACTGGGGGTTTGAGTGAAGTATTGGGGTCAGTGCCAGCCATCTCACAACCGCAACAATTTAGCCGTCCTTTGCAGCACAGCAACATCGTGAATGAGCAGGAGAAGGACAGCACCTTGTGTCGGATTCTGTACTATATTGAAAGACGTCGGAAACCATCTAAGAGAGAACAAACAAAGGAATCCACAAGGGTGCGGAAATTGTTGAAACCCCATGATAAACTTGTTGTCCATGATGGTGTGTTATATAAGGTGAAAAGAGATCCAAAGCTAAACAAGAAAGTCTACCTGTTTGTTGTACCTGCTTCATTAAAAGCGCAAGTTCTCCATGGAATCCATGATACGGCAGGTCATCAAGGACGTAGCAGGACACTGTCATTGGCGAGACAAAGATTCTTCTGGATTGGAATGAAAAAAGATATTGATGATTATGTGAAGAATTGTCATCGATGTGTGGTTGGTAAAACCTCAGAACCCAATGCTTGTGCTCCATTAGAAAGTATCCGAACATCTGAACCGCTCGAGCTGGTCTGCATCGACTTTTGGTCGGCAGAGGTCAAAGAAGGAAAGTCTGTAGATGTGCTGATTGTGACGGATCATTTTACTAAAATGGCCCATGCGTTTCCATGCCAGAATCAGTCGGCCAAACAAGTTGCAAAAAGACTCTGGAATGACTTTCTAGTTTATGGTTTCCCCAAAAGAATTCATTCTGACCAGGGGGCTAATTTCGAGAGCAAGCTAATCAAGGAACTATTGACCATGGCGGGTGTAGACAAGTCCCACACAACATCGTACCACCCCATGGGGAACGGTATTGCCGAGAGGTTCAATAGGACTCTTGGAAGCATGATCAGGACATTGCCCCCTAAAGCAAAAGCAAAATGGCCACAGATGTTGCAGCAACTTGCCTTCTGTTACAACTGCACGGAACATGAGACAACAGGTTTTGCGCCATTCTTTCTTATGTTTGGCAGAGTTCCTCGTCTCCCAATTGACATTCTGTTTCAAAATGTGCTTTCAAATGAGAATGTGGTGGATTACAAAGATTTTGTGTCCAAGCTGAAGAAAGATTTGCGTGAAGCAGCACACATAGCAAGGATGCACACTCTGAAAGAACAGGAACGGCATGGCAGACTTTACAACAGAAAGGTGAAGGGCTGTCCTCTGGCTTTTGGAGATAGTGTTGGTTGCGAACAGAGGTGAAAAAGGTAGAAGAAAAGTTTCTGACAAATGGGATTCATCTCTGTATGAAGTCATCGCCGTTTGTCCTGATATCAATGTTTACAGGATTCGAGAAATCAACTCAGACAAAGTGAGAGTGGTCCATAGAAATATTTTGTTACCTGTGAACTTCCTACCAGTTGATGAACCTCAGGAATCAGATCAAAAGGACAATGATGTGAATGATGAAATTGAAGTTCAAGGAGATGGAATTGACCATGACGACAGAACTGCAAACTGGATATTAAGTAATCCTAATGATTTTGCTGAAGAGGATGTTCATACAATCCATACAGATTCACTTGATGTGTCAGATTGTGTGTCAGTGATGCTGGACTCTGCAAGTGCTGGTGCTGGGAACCTGAATGACTGAAGTGATGTCAGAATGGAAATTGATGTCGAAAGAAGTGATCAAAATGTAGTGGAAGTGGAAGGTCAAGATTCTGACTCGACTCAAGGAGAGCAATTCACAAATGACGTCATAAAGGAACCTGTGGTGTGCACACAGCCAAGACATGTTGAGGATGTCGTAACTCAAACTAGATTTGGCAGAGTCATTAAGCCTACTAAAAGACTGATTTGTGAAATGAACAAACAACACATAGACAGTCCAGACTCTACAGTGAGTTCTTTTGTTTATTTAGTTAAAAGCATTTTCACATAAAATGTTACATTTGATTTCATGCAAAGTTGAGAACACAAAAAAGAAGCTGATTGATACAGAGATTAGAAATCAAATAAGTTATTACGTTATGAAATTTTGAGGTGTAACAGGCATCTCGTTAGTCTACTTTCAGACTGGGGTTAGGCGCCACCCTTGTCTGTAGGTACTTCTTATGGAAGAATCTTTTGATTTGACATAATCCTACTCAGTGTGCAGTTTTTCTTCTCTTCTTTATTAATTGGAAACATGAAGTGTGAGTTCCATATCTGTTTTTCTCTTTATCTTTCTTCACTGTTGGTTTTTCTTGTTATGGTATTTCCACATTAAGCAGGATTTAATGGGGGTGTATGTAACGAGATAAATATCATAGTTCAAGGGTTCTTTAAATAAATCCTGCTGTAATGTGTTCACGCTTCCTATTGGTTGCGCTGGTGGCGCTATAGCCCACCGAGTTCGAACAATCTGCAGCAGAGCTAGAGAGAACTGCTGTGGGTGAGTCGTTTCTGCTGCAGCTCCGTATTAAAAGTTAAAAATATAAGTTTCATGTTGAATGTTAGACGATGTATGAAGGGGATTGCACACATTGAACACTAGTTGACTTATAGAGTGTGTTTTCTGTTCATATTTTTGTGTATTTGATAGTTTTATTTCCGTTTTTAATGAACCGAATCTTTCCATGTGCGTCATTCCATGTGCTCCCGAACTAGTGAAATGTCTCGTACAGATGGAGCTGAAGCAACTTTACTCACTTGTTTCTCTTTCTTCTACTGCTCTGTGCAGGTAATTGTTTTTGTATTTAAGAATTTACTATTTTGTAGAACATGATGTTTTACGGAAAAAATGTTATTTCTAGTCATTTTATTCTGTTTAATATAAAGTGGATGATTATTATATCTTATATTTAATATATTATAATATTTCTGTCTATGCATATTACTATCTGATATTGAAAACTACTATACGATTACAAAGCATTAAATCTAAGAAGAAATTGTTTGTTATATTGGTAGCAGCAGAGCTAGAGAGAACTGCTGTGGTGAAATGTCTCGTACAGATGGAGCTGTAGCAACTTTACTCACTTGTTTCTCTTTCTTCTACTGCTCTGTGCAGGACAAATAAATACTGTGATCATCCGTATTCTGAGTTGCGTGTTAATGAAGGGTGAGACAAGACGGGCCAGAGAAAAACCAAAGAGGGTCACATGTGAATGCTTTATAATGCAAGCTCACGTGTTCCTAAAAGCATCAACAGCACAAACAGTAATAACTACAGTAATGCATACGACCCCAATGGATTAATCAATGTCTTCTGAAGTGAAATGATACGTATTTGTAAGAAAAATACCAAATATTTTAATATTTTTAAAACTTTCGACCAATTGTCTTCTGCGCGTGCATGCGAGGGTTGAGAGTTCATGCTTGACGTAACTTGAAGAGTGACGTAAGCAAGCCGAGAAACTCACACAGATGTTGGATCCCGTCAGTTTTATTTTTTAATTAATTTTCACAACAAAACACACAGAATAACAGATAATGAGAATGAGAAACAAACAAGACAGAATAACAGAGACGGCACATGAATCTCCCGCGAGAACGTCATGAAAGCTTCACGTTGCTCATTAATATGCTTCGTCAAACGCAAAGTCGACTCTCATGCAGGCGCTGGTGACAGTTGGTCAGAAGCGAAAAGATGAATAGCCTAAACCATGAGAAAATTTCGGGGTGTACTGTATTTTCTTATAATACAGAACAGCAATGAGATTCCTTCTTAAGATTCATCAGCTGAGGAACAAGAGGAGGAGGAAGCCAAGCGAGAAAGCCAAGCGAGAAACAACAACAACCAAAAGACGGACAAAACATGTTACTTTCTGTCAGGAAACTCTTTAGAGTTTAAAATGAAAAGTTGATTTAAAAAAATGAATAATAAGTGTTGTAGACCTGTTTTTAATAAAGTTGTTTTTCAAATAAAGGTTTCGGAGTCAGTGATATCAGATTGTTTGCATTTTTTTAATTACTTACCCTGTAACTACATGAAACAAGAGGGTAACAAGCTCCGCTTTTATTTACGGCCTGTGATGTCACACTTACCCTGTAACTACATGAAACAAGAGGGTAACAAGCACCGCTTTAATTTACGGCCTGTAATGTCATACTTACCCTGTAACTACACGAAACAAGAGCATAACAAGCTCCGCTTTAATTTACGGCCCGTAATGTCATGCTTACCCTGTAACTACATGAAACAAGAGGGTAACAAGCTCCGCTTTAATTTACGGCCCGTAATGTCATGCTTACCCTGTAACTACATGAAACAAGAGGGTAACACGCTCCGCTTTAATTTACGGCCCGTGATGTCATATTTACCCTGTAACTACATGAAAGAAGAGCGTAACAAGCTCCGCTTTAATTTACGGCCCGTGATGTCATACTTACCCTGTAACTTGAAGCTCCACTTCATTTTACGGCCCGTAATGTCATACTTACCCTGTAACTACATGAAACAAGAGGGTAACAAGCACCACTTCATTTTACGGTCCGTAATGTCATGCTTACCCTGTAACTGTTACAGATCCCTTGTTTCCCTGGACTCCATTTCCCAGAATCCTCCTGTTCTCCACACCTGCACTCACTTCCCTCGTCAGTTCCTCATCATCACTCATCACCTGCACCTGGACTCTATTGTTAGCACTCCCTTTATATTGCACTCACTCCCTTCACTCCTCGTCCGTTCTCTGTTTTGTTAAGGTGTCTGTCTGTTGTTCATTGCCATTGTTTGAAGTAAAGTCTCTATTATCGTGGAAATCCGTATCTGCCTCATCTCTCTACCAGCCACCCGTAACAGAAGAACGGAACCTAAACCGACCGGATTTTCCACGAAAAAAAAAAATGGAGACTTTCCCCAGCTCCCTGGATCCAGCTCCTCCATCGCCTCTCACCCTAACAGCCAGCGAACGCATTATCGGGCTCCTGCAGGTAGGACGTTCGCTGGAGAGGTATGTGGAGGAGTTCGTTGAGCTTGCTTTCTTGTCTGACTGGCCTGATGCTCAGTTGATCTCCTTGTTTTTGGATGGATTGGATGACAACACTATCCGTTTTGATGAACCTGTTTTTCGTTTCTCCTTAAGCGACACTATCAATTTAATTTTGTGGTTGAATGGCTCCAATTTCTTAGTAGAAGAGGTTCAGGATCAGTGTTGTCGTCCGGTCCATCCAGAAACACGGTTGGCCGGGCCAGTCAGTCAACCTCCGGCTTCCTCCGCATACCGCTCCAGCGAACTCCCTGCCTGCCCCAGGCTGGACCCATATTCCGCTACTGGGCCCAGTAAGCGGAGGAGGAGGAAGAAAGCGGCACCAATGTCTCCAGAGCCCGCTCCAGTATCTCCAGAGCCCGCTCCAGTATCTCCAGAGCCCGCTCCAGTATCTCCAGAGCCCGCTCCAGTATCTCCAGAGCCCGCTCCAGTATCTCCAGAGCCCGCTCCAGTATCTCCAGAGCCCGCTCCAGTATCTCCAGAGCCAGCTCCAGTATCTCCAGAGCCAGCTCCAGTATCTCCAGAGCCAGCTCCAGGATCTCCAGAGCCAGCTCCAGTATCTCCAGAGCCAGCTCCAGTCCCCACAGAGCCAGCTCCAGTGCCTGTGGGGATTTTAATTGTATTTGAGGGGATGAAATGGCCCTCAACCCCAGTCTCCGCCGAGCCAAGTTCTCCAGTCTCCTCCGAGCCAAGTTCTCCAGTCTCCTCCGAGCCAAGTTCTCCAGTCTCCTCCGAGCCAAGTTCTCCAGTCTCCTCCGAGCCAAGTTCTCCAGTCTCCGCCTCCGAGCCAAGTTCTCCAGTCTCCGCCTCCGAGCCAAGTTCTCCAGTCTCCGCCGCCGAGCCAAGTTCTCCAGTCTCCGCCGCCGAGCCAAGTTCTCCAGTCTCCGCCGCCGAGCCAAGTTCTCCAGTCTCCGCCGCCGAGCAAAGTTGTCGAGTCTCCGCCGCCGAGCCAAGTTCTCCAGTCTCCGCCGCCTACGAGCCCTCTGCTCCAGCCGCCGCCGCCGAGCCCTCAGCTCCAGCCGCCGCCGCCGAGCCTGCCGCTCCAGCCGCCGCCGCCGAGCCTGCCGCTCCAGCCGCCGCCGCCGAGCCTGCCGCTCCAGCCGCCGCCGCCGAGCCAGCCGCTCCTAGTATGGTCTCTGTGATTGAACTCTCCAGCCCAAAGACTGTTTTCCCTCCCTGCCTCCCTCTCCCGCCTCCTCCAAGTCATGTCTATACTGCACCTCCACCTCAAGCCCCCTCGCCCAGATCTCCACCTCGGACCTCTGGGCGATTACCTTCACCCCGGCTCCAACCTCCCTCTGCTCCACCGTTGCCCATCAGTCCTCCAGCTTCACCAGTCTCCATCCTGCCTCCACTCACACCTTGGTCATTCATCAGCCTGCCCTCCTCTGGACTTCACTCCTCCGTCTCCGCTCCGTCACTCCGTCCCTCGGATTCAGTTGGCCTCCTCACTCCCCCCGGTGTTCGTTTTGTTGGCTGTCCTTCTGCTTTCACTGCGGCCTTCTGGAGCCCCGGCTGCGCTTCGGTCGGCGGAGCCTTCGGTTCCGCCATCACCCGCCAGTCCTTCAGCGACGCCTGGGCTCAACGCCTCGAAGGCTTCGGCTCCTGACCCGCCATGGCTGCCCGCTGCACCTGACCCGCCATGGCTGCCCGCTGCACCTGACCCGCCATGTATGCCCGCTGCATGTCTGCCCGCTGCACCTGACCCGCCATGGCTGCCCGCTGCACCTGACCCGCCATGGCTGCCTTCGGCTCCTGACCCGCCATGGCTGCCTTCAACCCCTGACCCGCCATGGCTGCCCACGGCTCCTGACCCGCCATGGTTTTTGGACCTGCCCTGGAGACCTCCACTCCAGTTTACTCCTTCCCCTGCTCCGGTTTGAGGTCTCCAGGGCGCCCGCCCCCCTCCCGGTTGTTACATCTACGGCGCGAGGACGCGCCTACCGGGAGGGGGAGGTACTGTTACAGATCCCTTGTTTCCCTGGACTCCATTTCCCAGAATCCTCCTGTTCTCCACACCTGCACTCACTTCCCTCGTCAGTTCCTCATCATCACTCATCACCTGCACCTGGACTCTATTGTTAGCACTCCCTTTATATTGCACTCACTCCCTTCACTCCTCGTCCGTTCTCTGTTTTGTTAAGGTGTCTGTCTGTTGTTCATTGCCATTGTTTGAAGTAAAGTCTCTATTATCGTGGAAATCCGTATCTGCCTCATCTCTCTACCAGCCACCCGTAACAGAAACTACATGAAACAAGAGGGTAACAAGCTCCAGTTCATTTTACGGCCCGTAATGTCATACTTACCCTGTAACTACATGAAACAAGAGGGTAAACAAGCACCACTTCATTTTACGGCCCGTAATGTCATACTTACCCTGTAACTTCATGAAACAAGAGGGTAACAAGCTCCACTTTAATTTATGGCCCGTAATGTCATGCTTACCCTGTAACTACATGAAACAAGAGGGTAACAAGCTCCGCTTTAATTTACGGCCCGTAATGTCATGCTTACCCTGTAACTACATGAAACAAGAGGGTAACAAGCTCCGCTTTAATTTACGGCCCGTGATGTCATATTTACCCTGTAACTACATGAAACAAGAGGGTAACAAGCTCCGCTTTAATTTACGGCCCGTGATGTCATATTTACCCTGTAACTACATGAAACAAGAGGGTAACAAGCTCCGCTTTAATTTACGGCCCGTGATGTCATATTTACCCTGTAACTACATGAAACAAGAGGGTAACAAGCTCCGCTTTAATTTACGGCCCGTGATGTCATATTTACCCTGTAACTACATGAAACAAGAGCGTAACAAGCTCCGCTTTAATTTACGGCCCGTGATGTCATATTTACCCTGTAACTACATGAAACAAGAGCGTAACAAGCTCCGCTTTAATTTTCGGCCCGTGATGTCATACTTACCCTGTAACTACATGAAACGAGGGTAACAAGCTCCGCTTTAATTTATGGCCCGTAATGTCATACTTACCCTGTAACTACATGAAACAAGAGGGTAACAAGCTCCGCTTTAATTTTCGGCCCGTGATGTCATATTTACCCTGTAACTACATGAAACAAGAGGGTAACAAGCTCCGCTTTAATTTATGGCCCGTAATGTCATACTTACCCTGTAACTACATGAAACAAGAGCGTAACAAGCTTCGCTTTAATTTTCGGCCCGTGATGTCATATTTACCCTGTAACTACATGAAACAAGAGCGTAACAAGCTCCGCTTTAATTTATGGCCCGTAATGTCATACTTACCCTGTAACTACATGAAACAAGAGCGTAACAAGCTCCGCTTTAATTTTCGGCCCGTGATGTCATACTTACCCTGTAACTACATGAAACAAGAGGGTAACAAGCTCCGCTTTAATTTACGGCCCGTGATGTCATACTTACCCTGTAACTACATGAAACAAGAGGGTAACAAGCTCCGCTTTAATTTACAGCCCGTAATGTCATATTTACCCTGTAACTACATGAAACAAGAGGGTAACAAGCTCCGCTTTAATTTACGGCCCGTGATGTCATACTTACCCTGTAACTACATGAAACAAGAGGGTAACAAGCTCCGCTTTAATTTACGGCCCGTGATGTCATACTTACCCTGTAACTACATGAAACAAGAGGGTAACAAGCTCCGCTTTAATTTACGGCCCGTGATGTCATATTTACCCTGTAACTACATGAAACAAGAGCGTAACAAGCTCCACTTTAATTTACGGCCCGTAATGTCATGCTTACCCTGTAACTACATGAAACAAGAGGGTAACAAGCTCCGCTTTAATTTACGGCCCGTGATGTCATATTTACCCTGTAACTACATGAAACAAGAGGGTAACAAGCTCTGCTTTAATTTACGGCCCGTGATGTCATACTTACCCTGTAACTACATGAAACAAGAGGGTAACAAGCTCCGCTTTAATTTACGGCCCGTGATGTCATACTTACCCTGTAACTACATGAAACAAGAGCGTAACAAGCACCGCTTTAATTTACGGCCCGTGATGTCATACTTACCCTGTAACTACATGAAACAAGAGGGTAACAAGCTCCGCTTTAATTTACGGCCCGTGATGTCATATTTACCCTGTAACTACATGAAACAAGAGCGTAACAAGCTCCGCTTTTATTTACGGCCCGTGATGTCATATTTACCCTGTAACTACATGAAACAAGAGCGTAACAAGCTCCGCTTTTATTTACGGCCCGTGATGTCCTATTTACCCTGTAACTACATGAAACAAGAGGGTAACAAGCTCCGCTTTAATTTACGGCCCGTGATGTCATACTTACCCTGTAACTACATGAAACAAGAGGGTAACAAGCTCCGCTTTAATTTACGGCCCGTGATGTCATACTTACCCTGTAACTACATGAAACAAGAGGGTAACAAGCTCCGCTTTAATTTACGGCCCGTGATGTCATATTTACCCTGTAACTACATGAAACAAGAGCGTAACAAGCTCCACTTTAATTTACGGCCCGTAATGTCATGCTTACCCTGTAACTACATGAAACAAGAGGGTAACAAGCTCTGCTTTAATTTACGGCCCGTAATGTCATACTTACCCTGTAACTACATGAAACAAGAGGGTAACAAGCTCCGCTTTAATTTACGGCCCGTAATGTCATGCTTACCCTGTAACTACATGAAACAAGAGGGTAACAAGCTCCGCTTTAATTTACGGCCCGTGATGTCATACTTACCCTGTAACTACATGAAACAAGAGGGTAACAAGCTCCGCTTTAATTTACGGCCCGTAATGTCATGCTTACCCTGTAACTACATGAAACAAGAGGGTAACAAGCACCGCTTTAATTTACGGCCCGTGATGTCATACTTACCCTGTAACTACATGAAACAAGAGGGTAACAAGCTCCGCTTTAATTTACGGCCCGTGATGTCATACTTACCCTGTAACTACATGAAACAAGAGGGTAACAAGCTCCACTTTAATTTACGGCCCGTAATGTCATGCTTACCCTGTAACTACATGAAACAAGAGGGTAACAAGCTCTGCTTTAATTTACGGCCCGTAATGTCATACTTACCCTGTAACTACACGAAACAAGAGGGTAACAAGCTCCGCTTTAATTTACGGCCCGTAATGTCATACTTACCCTGTAACTACATGAAACAAGAGCGTAACAAGCTCCGCTTTAATTTACGGCCCGTGATGTCATACTTACCCTGTAACTACATGAAACAAGAGCGTAACAAGCTCCGCTTTAATTTACGGCCCGTGATGTCATACTTACCCTGTAACTACATGAAACAAGAGGGTAACAAGCTCCGCTTTAATTTACGGCCCGTGATGTCATACTTACCCTGTAACTACATGAAACAAGAGGGTAACAAGCTCCGCTTTAATTTACGGCCCGTGATGTCATACTTACCCTGTAACTACATGAAACAAGAGGGTAACAAGCTCCGCTTTAATTTACGGCCCGTGATGTCATATTTACCCTGTAACTACATGAAACAAGAGCGTAACAAGCTCCACTTTAATTTATGGCCCGTAATGTCATGCTTACCCTGTAACTACATGAAACAAGAGGGTAACAAGCTCCGCTTTAATTTACGGCCTGTGATGTCATATTTACCCTGTAACTACATGAAACAAGAGGGTAACAAGCTCTGCTTTAATTTACGGCCCGTGATGTCATACTTACCCTGTAACTACATGAAACAAGAGGGTAACAAGCTCCGCTTTAATTTACGGCCCGTGATGTCATACTTACCCTGTAACTACATGAAACAAGAGGGTAACAAGCTCCGCTTTAATTTACGGCCCGTGATGTCATACTTACCCTGTAACTACATGAAACAAGAGGGTAACAAGCTCCGCTTTAATTTACGGCCCGTGATGTCATACTTACCCTGTAACTACATGAAACAAGAGCGTAACAAGCTCCGCTTTAATTTACGGCCCGTGATGTCATATTTACCCTGTAACTACATGAAACAAGAGCGTAACAAGCTCCGCTTTAATTTATGGCCCGTAATGTCATACTTACCCTGTAACTACATGAAACAAGAGCGTAACAAGCTCCGCTTTAATTTTCGGCCCGTGATGTCATACTTACCCTGTAACTACATGAAACAAGAGGGTAACAAGCTCCGCTTTAATTTACGGCCCGTGATGTCATACTTACCCTGTAACTACATGAAACAAGAGGGTAACAAGCTCCGCTTTAATTTACGGCCCGTAATGTCATATTTACCCTGTAACTACATGAAACAAGAGGGTAACAAGCTCCGCTTTAATTTACGGCCCGTGATGTCATACTTACCCTGTAACTACATGAAACAAGAGGGTAACAAGCTCCGCTTTAATTTACGGCCCGTGATGTCATACTTACCCTGTAACTACATGAAACAAGAGGGTAACAAGCTCCGCTTTAATTTACGGCCCGTGATGTCATATTTACCCTGTAACTACATGAAACAAGAGCGTAACAAGCTCCACTTTAATTTACGGCCCGTAATGTCATGCTTACCCTGTAACTACATGAAACAAGAGGGTAACAAGCTCCGCTTTAATTTACGGCCCGTGATGTCATATTTACCCTGTAACTACATGAAACAAGAGGGTAACAAGCTCTGCTTTAATTTACGGCCCGTGATGTCATACTTACCCTGTAACTACATGAAACAAGAGGGTAACAAGCTCCGCTTTAATTTACGGCCCGTGATGTCATACTTACCCTGTAACTACATGAAACAAGAGCGTAACAAGCACCGCTTTAATTTACGGCCCGTGATGTCATACTTACCCTGTAACTACATGAAACAAGAGGGTAACAAGCTCCGCTTTAATTTACGGCCCGTGATGTCATATTTACCCTGTAACTACATGAAACAAGAGCGTAACAAGCTCCGCTTTTATTTACGGCCCGTGATGTCATATTTACCCTGTAACTACATGAAACAAGAGCGTAACAAGCTCCGCTTTTATTTACGGCCCGTGATGTCATATTTACCCTGTAACTACATGAAACAAGAGGGTAACAAGCTCCGCTTTAATTTACGGCCCGTGATGTCATACTTACCCTGTAACTACATGAAACAAGAGGGTAACAAGCTCCGCTTTAATTTACGGCCCGTGATGTCATACTTACCCTGTAACTACATGAAACAAGAGGGTAACAAGCTCCGCTTTAATTTACGGCCCGTGATGTCATATTTACCCTGTAACTACATGAAACAAGAGCGTAACAAGCTCCACTTTAATTTACGGCCCGTAATGTCATGCTTACCCTGTAACTACATGAAACAAGAGGGTAACAAGCTCTGCTTTAATTTACGGCCCGTAATGTCATACTTACCCTGTAACTACATGAAACAAGAGGGTAAAAAGCTCCACTTTAATTTACGGCCCGTGATGTCATACTTACCCTGTAACTACATGAAACAAGAGGGTAACAAGCTCCGCTTTAATTTACGGCCCGTGATGTCATACTTACCCTGTAACTACATGAAACAAGAGGGTAACAAGCTCCACTTTAATTTACGGCCCGTAATGTCATGCTTACCCTGTAACTACATGAAACAAGAGGGTAACAAGCTCCGCTTTAATTTACGGCCCGTAATGTCATACTTACCCTGTAACTACATGAAACAAGAGCGTAACAAGCTCCGCTTTAATTTACGGCCCGTGATGTCATACTTACCCTGTAACTACATGAAACAAGAGGGTAACAAGCTCCGCTTTAATTTACGGCCCGTAATGTCATACTTACCCTGTAACTACATGAAACAAGAGGGTAACAAGCTCCGCTTTAATTTACGGCCCGTAATGTCATACTTACCCTGTAACTACATGAAACAAGAGGGTAACAAGCTCCGCTTTAATTTACGGCCCGTGATGTCATACTTACCCTGTAACTACATGAAACAAGAGCGTAACAAGCTCCGCTTTAATTTACGGCCCGTGATGTCATACTTACCCTGTAACTACATGAAACAAGAGGGTAACAAGCTCCGCTTTAATTTACGGCCCGTGATGTCATACTTACCCTGTAACTACATGAAACAAGAGGGTAACAAGCTCCGCTTTAATTTACGGCCCGTGATGTCATACTTACCCTGTAACTACATGAAACAAGAGGGTAACAAGCTCCGCTTTAATTTACGGCCCGTGATGTCATACTTACCCTGTAACTACATGAAACAAGAGGGTAACAAGCTCCGCTTTAATTTACGGCCCGTGATGTCATACTTACCCTGTAACTACATGAAACAAGAGGGTAACAAGCTCCGCTTTAATTTACGGCCCGTGATGTCATACTTACCCTGTAACTACATGAAACAAGAGGGTAACAAGCTCCGCTTTAATTTACGGCCCGTGATGTCATACTTACCCTGTAACTACATGAAACAAGAGGGTAACAAGCTCCGCTTTAATTTACGGCCCGTGATGTCATATTTACCCTGTAACTACATGAAACAAGAGGGTAACAAGCTCCGCTTTAATTTACGGCCCGTGATGTCATATTTACCCTGTAACTACATGAAACAAGAGCGTAACAAGCTCCGCTTTTATTTACGGCCCGTGATGTCATATTTACCCTGTAACTACATGAAACAAGAGCGTAACAAGCTCCGCTTTTATTTACGGCCCGTGATGTCATATTTACCCTGTAACTACATGAAACAAGAGGGTAACAAGCACCGCTTTTATTTACGGCCCGTGATGTCACACTTACCCTGTAACTACATGAAACAAGAGGGTAACAAGCTCCGCTTTAATTTACGGCCCGTAATGTCATACTTACCCTGTAACTACATGAAACAAGAGGGTAACAAGCTCCGCTTTAATTTACGGCCCGTAATGTCATACTTACCCTGTAACTACATGAAACAAGAGCGTAACAAGCTCCGCTTTAATTTACGGCCCGTAATGTCATGCTTACCCTGTAACTACATGAAACAAGAGGGTAACAAGCACCACTTCATTTTACGGCCCGTAATGTCATACTTACCCTGTAACTTCATGAAACGAGGGTAACAAGCTCCACTTTAATTTATGGCCCGTAATGTCATGCTTACCCTGTAACTACATAAAACAAGAGGGTAACAAGCTCCGCTTTAATTTACGGCCCGTAATGTCATGCTTACCCTGTAACTACATGAAACAAGAGGGTAACAAGCTCCGCTTTAATTTACGGCCCGTAATGTCATACTTACCCTGTAACTACATGAAACAAGAGGGTAACAAGCTCCGCTTCAATTTACGGCCCGTGATGTCATATTTACCCTGTAACTACATGAAACAAGAGCGTAACAAGCTCCGCTTTAGTTTACGGCCCGTGATGTCATACTTACCCTGTAACTTCATGAAATAAGAGGGTAACAAGCACCACTTCATTTTACGGCCCGTAATGTCATGCTTACCCTGTAACTACATGAAACAAGAGGGTAACAAGCTCCGCTTTAATTTATGGCCCGTAATGTCATACTTACCCTGTAACTTCATGAAACAAGAGGGTAACAAGCTCCACTTTAATTTATGGCCCGTAATGTCATGCTTACCCTGTAACTACATGAAACAAGAGGGTAACAAGCTCCGCTTTAATTTACGGCCCGTGATGTCATACTTACCCTGTAACTTCATGAAATAAGAGGGTAACAAGCTCCGCTTTAATTTACGGCCCGTAATGTCATGCTTACCCTGTAACTACATGAAACAAGAGGGTAACAAGCACCACTTCATTTTACGGCCCGTAATGTCATACTTACCCTGTAACTTCATGAAACGAGGGTAACAAGCTCCACTTTAATTTATGGCCCGTAATGTCATGCTTACCCTGTAACTACATGAAACAAGAGGGTAACAAGCTCCGCTTTAATTTACGGCCCGTAATGTCATGCTTACCCTGTAACTACATGAAACAAGAGCGTAACAAGCTCCGCTTTAATTTACGGCCCGTGATGTCATACTTACCCTGTAACTACATGAAACAAGAGGGTAACAAGCTCCGCTTTAATTTACGGCCCGTGATGTCATACTTACCCTGTAACTACATGAAACAAGAGCGTAACAAGCTCCGCTTTAATTTTCGGCCCGTGATGTCATACTTACCCTGTAACTACATGAAACAAGAGGGTAACAAGCACCACTTCATTTTACGGCCCGTAATGTCATACTTACCCTGTAACTTCATGAAACAAGAGGGTAACAAGCTCCACTTTAATTTATGGCCCGTAATGTCATGCTTACCCTGTAACTACATGAAACAAGAGGGTAACAAGCTCCGCTTTCATTTACGGCCCGTAATGTCATACTTACCCTGTAACTACATGAAACAAGAGGGTAACAAGCTCCGCTTTAATTTACGGCCCGTGATGTCATACTTACCCTGTAACTTCATGAAACAAGAGGGTAACAAGCTCCACTTCATTTTACGGCCCGTAATGTCATACTTACCCTGTAACTACATGAAACAAGAGGGTGACAAGCACCACTTCATTTTACGGCCCGTAATGTCATACTTACCCTGTAACTTCATGAAACAAGAGGGTAACAAGCTCCACTTTAATTTATGGCCCGTAATGTCATGCTTACCCTGTAACTACATGAAACAAGAGGGTAACAAGCTCCGCTTTAATTTACGGCCCGTAATGTCATACTTACCCTGTAACTACATGAAACAAGAGGGTAACAAGCTCCGCTTTAATTTACGGCCCGTAATGTCATGCTTACCCTGTAACTACATGAAACAAGAGGGTAACAAGCTCCGCTTTAATTTACGGCCCGTAATGTCATACTTACCCTGTAACTACATGAAACAAGAGGGTAACAAGCTCCGCTTTAATTTATGGCCCGTAATGTCATGCTTACCCTGTAACTTCATGAAACAAGAGGGTAACAAGCTCCACTTTAATTTATGGCCCGTAATGTCATGCTTACCCTGTAACTACATGAAACAAGAGGGTAACAAGCTCCGCTTTAATTTACGGCCCGTAATGTCATACTTACCCTGTAACTACATGAAACAAGAGGGTAACAAGCTCCGCTTTAATTTACGGCCCGTGATGTCATATTTACCCTGTAACTACATGAAACAAGAGCGTAACAAGCTCCGCTTTAATTTACGGCCCGTGATGTCATACTTACCCTGTAACTTCATGAAATAAGAGGGTAACAAGCTCCGCTTTAATTTACGGCCCGTAATGTCATGCTTACCCTGTAACTACATGAAACAAGAGGGTAACAAGCACCACTTCATTTTACGGCCCGTAATGTCATACTTACCCTGTAACTTCATGAAACAAGAGGGTAACAAGCTCCACTTTAATTTATGGCCCGTAATGTCATGCTTACCCTGTAACTACATGAAACAAGAGGGTAACAAGCTCCGCTTTAATTTACGGCCTGTGATGTCATATTTACCCTGTAACTACATGAAACAAGAGGGTAACAAGCTCTGCTTTAATTTACGGCCCGTGATGTCATACTTACCCTGTAACTACATGAAACAAGAGGGTAACAAGCTCCGCTTTAATTTACGGCCCGTGATGTCATACTTACCCTGTAACTACATGAAACAAGAGCGTAACAAGCTCCGCTTTAATTTACGGCCCGTGATGTCATACTTACCCTGTAACTACATGAAACAAGAGGGTAACAAGCTCCGCTTTAATTTACGGCCCGTGATGTCATACTTACCCTGTAACTACATGAAACAAGAGGGAAACAAGCTCCGCTTTAATTTACGGCCCGTGATGTCATACTTACCCTGTAACTACATGAAACAAGAGGGTAACAAGCTCCGCTTTAATTTACGGCCCGTGATGTCATACTTACCCTGTAACTACATGAAACAAGAGCGTAACAAGCACCGCTTTAATTTACGGCCCGTGATGTCATACTTACCCTGTAACTACATGAAACAAGAGCGTAACAAGCACCGCTTTAATTTACGGCCCGTAATGTCATACTTACCCTGTAACTTCATGAAATAAGAGGGTAACAAGCACCACTTCATTTTACGGCCCGTAATGTCATGCTTACCCTGTAACTACATGAAACAAGAGGGTAACAAGCTCCGCTTTAATTTATGGCCCGTAATGTCATACTTACCCTGTAACTTCATGAAACAAGAGGGTAACAAGCTCCACTTTAATTTATGGCCCGTAATGTCATGCTTACCCTGTAACTACATGAAACAAGAGGGTAACAAGCTCCGCTTTAATTTACGGCCCGTGATGTCATACTTACCCTGTAACTTCATGAAATAAGAGGGTAACAAGCTCCGCTTTAATTTACGGCCCGTAATGTCATGCTTACCCTGTAACTACATGAAACAAGAGGGTAACAAGCACCACTTCATTTTACGGCCCGTAATGTCATACTTACCCTGTAACTTCATGAAACGAGGGTAACAAGCTCCACTTTAATTTATGGCCCGTAATGTCATGCTTACCCTGTAACTACATGAAACAAGAGGGTAACAAGCTCCGCTTTAATTTACGGCCCGTAATGTCATGCTTACCCTGTAACTACATGAAACAAGAGCGTAACAAGCTCCGCTTTAATTTACGGCCCGTGATGTCATGCTTACCCTGTAACTACATGAAACAAGAGCGTAACAAGCTCCGCTTTAATTTTCGGCCCGTGATGTCATACTTACCCTGTAACTACATGAAACAAGAGGGTAACAAGCACCACTTCATTTTACGGCCCGTAATGTCATACTTACCCTGTAACTTCATGAAACAAGAGGGTAACAAGCTCCACTTTAATTTATGGCCCGTAATGTCATGCTTACCCTGTAACTACATGAAACAAGAGGGTAACAAGCTCCGCTTTCATTTACGGCCCGTAATGTCATACTTACCCTGTAACTACATGAAACAAGAGGGTAACAAGCTCCGCTTTAATTTACGGCCCGTGATGTCATACTTACCCTGTAACTTCATGAAACAAGAGGGTAACAAGCTCCACTTCATTTTACGGCCCGTAATGTCATACTTACCCTGTAACTACATGAAACAAGAGGGTAACAAGCACCACTTCATTTTACGGCCCGTAATGTCATACTTACCCTGTAACTTCATGAAACAAGAGGGTAACAAGCTCCACTTTAATTTATGGCCCGTAATGTCATGCTTACCCTGTAACTACATGAAACAAGAGGGTAACAAGCTCCGCTTTAATTTACGGCCCGTAATGTCATACTTACCCTGTAACTACATGAAACAAGAGGGTAACAAGCTCCGCTTTAATTTATGGCCCGTAATGTCATGCTTACCCTGTAACTACATGAAACAAGAGGGTAACAAGCTCCGCTTTAATTTACGGCCCGTAATGTCATACTTACCCTGTAACTACATGAAACAAGAGGGTAACAAGCTCCGCTTTAATTTATGGCCCGTAATGTCATGCTTACCCTGTAACTTCATGAAACAAGAGGGTAACAAGCTCCACTTTAATTTATGGCCCGTAATGTCATGCTTACCCTGTAACTACATGAAACAAGAGGGTAACAAGCTCCGCTTTAATTTACGGCCCGTAATGTCATACTTACCCTGTAACTACATGAAACAAGAGGGTAACAAGCTCCGCTTTAATTTACGGCCCGTGATGTCATATTTACCCTGTAACTACATGAAACAAGAGCGTAACAAGCTCCGCTTTAATTTACGGCCCGTGATGTCATACTTACCCTGTAACTTCATGAAATAAGAGGGTAACAAGCTCCGCTTTAATTTACGGCCCGTAATGTCATGCTTACCCTGTAACTACATGAAACAAGAGGGTAACAAGCACCACTTCATTTTACGGCCCGTAATGTCATACTTACCCTGTAACTACATGAAACAAGAGGGTAACAAGCTCCGCTTTCATTTACGGCCTGTGATGTCATGCTTACCCTGTAACTTCATGAAACAAGAGGGTAACAAGCTCCACTTTAATTTATGGCCCGTAATGTCATGCTTACCCTGTAACTACATGAAACAAGAGGGTAACAAGCTCCGCTTTCATTTACGGCCTGTGATGTCATATTTACCCTGTAACTACATGAAACAAGAGGGTAACAAGCTCTGCTTTAATTTACGGCCCGTGATGTCATACTTACCCTGTAACTACATGAAACAAGAGGGTAACAAGCTCCGCTTTAATTTACGGCCCGTGATGTCATACTTACCCTGTAACTACATGAAACAAGAGCGTAACAAGCTCCGCTTTAATTTACGGCCCGTGATGTCATACTTACCCTGTAACTACATGAAACAAGAGGGTAACAAGCTCCGCTTTAATTTACGGCCCGTGATGTCATACTTACCCTGTAACTACATGAAACAAGAGGGAAACAAGCTCCGCTTTAATTTACGGCCCGTGATGTCATACTTACCCTGTAACTACATGAAACAAGAGGGTAACAAGCTCCGCTTTAATTTACGGCCCGTGATGTCATACTTACCCTGTAACTACATGAAACAAGAGCGTAACAAGCACCGCTTTAATTTACGGCCCGTGATGTCATACTTACCCTGTAACTACATGAAACAAGAGGGTAACAAGCTCCGCTTTAATTTACGGCCCGTGATGTCATATTTACCCTGTAACTACATGAAACAAGAGCGTAACAAGCTCCGCTTTTATTTACGGCCCGTGATGTCATATTTATCCTGTAACTACATGAAACAAGAGCGTAACAAGCTCCGCTTTTATTTACGGCCCGTGATGTCATATTTACCCTGTAACTACATGAAACAAGAGGGTAACAAGCACCGCTTTTATTTACGGCCCGTGATGTCACACTTACCCTGTAACTACATGAAACAAGAGGGTAACAAGCACCGCTTTAATTTACGGCCTGTAATGTCATACTTGCCCTGTAACTACACGAAACAAGAGCATAACAAGCTCCGCTTTAATTTACGGCCCGTAATGTCATGCTTACCCTGTAACTACATGAAACAAGAGCGTAACAAGCTCCGCTTTAATTTACGGCCCGTAATGTCATGCTTACCCTGTAACTACATGAAACAAGAGGGTAACAAGCACCACTTCATTTTACGGCCCGTAATGTCATACTTACCCTGTAACTTCATGAAACGAGGGTAACAAGCTCCACTTTAATTTATGGCCCGTAATGTCATGCTTACCCTGTAACTACATAAAACAAGAGGGTAACAAGCTCCGCTTTAATTTACGGCCCGTAATGTCATGCTTACCCTGTAACTACATGAAACAAGAGGGTAACAAGCTCCGCTTTAATTTACGGCCCGTAATGTCATACTTACCCTGTAACTACATGAAACAAGAGGGTAACAAGCTCCGCTTCAATTTACGGCCCGTGATGTCATATTTACCCTGTAACTACATGAAACAAGAGCGTAACAAGCTCCGCTTTAGTTTACGGCCCGTGATGTCATACTTACCCTGTAACTTCATGAAATAAGAGGGTAACAAGCACCACTTCATTTTACGGCCCGTAATGTCATGCTTACCCTGTAACTACATGAAACAAGAGGGT
Source organism: Chanodichthys erythropterus (assembly GCF_024489055.1). Lineage (NCBI taxonomy): Eukaryota > Metazoa > Chordata > Actinopteri > Cypriniformes > Xenocyprididae > Chanodichthys > Chanodichthys erythropterus. The sequence goes on from NC_090234.1 coordinate 1,617,880, forward strand.
AACAAGCTCCGCTTTAATTTATGGCCCGTAATGTCATACTTACCCTGTAACTTCATGAAACAAGAGGGTAACAAGCTCCACTTTAATTTATGGCCCGTAATGTCATGCTTACCCTGTAACTACATGAAACAAGAGGGTAACAAGCTCCGCTTTAATTTACGGCCCGTGATGTCATACTTACCCTGTAACTTCATGAAATAAGAGGGTAACAAGCTCCGCTTTAATTTACGGCCCGTAATGTCATGCTTACCCTGTAACTACATGAAACAAGAGGGTAACAAGCACCACTTCATTTTACGGCCCGTAATGTCATACTTACCCTGTAACTTCATGAAACGAGGGTAACAAGCTCCACTTTAATTTATGGCCCGTAATGTCATGCTTACCCTGTAACTACATGAAACAAGAGGGTAACAAGCTCCGCTTTAATTTACGGCCCGTAATGTCATGCTTACCCTGTAACTACATGAAACAAGAGCGTAACAAGCTCCGCTTTAATTTACGGCCCGTGATGTCATATTTACCCTGTAACTACATGAAACAAGAGCGTAACAAGCTCCGCTTTAATTTTCGGCCCGTGATGTCATACTTACCCTGTAACTACATGAAACAAGAGGGTAACAAGCACCACTTCATTTTACGGCCCGTAATGTCATACTTACCCTGTAACTTCATGAAACAAGAGGGTAACAAGCTCCACTTTAATTTATGGCCCGTAATGTCATGCTTACCCTGTAACTACATGAAACAAGAGGGTAACAAGCTCCGCTTTCATTTACGGCCCGTAATGTCATACTTACCCTGTAACTACATGAAACAAGAGGGTAACAAGCTCCGCTTTAATTTACGGCCCGTGATGTCATACTTACCCTGTAACTTCATGAAACAAGAGGGTAACAAGCTCCACTTCATTTTACGGCCCGTAATGTCATACTTACCCTGTAACTACATGAAACAAGAGGGTGACAAGCACCACTTCATTTTACGGCCCGTAATGTCATACTTACCCTGTAACTTCATGAAACAAGAGGGTAACAAGCTCCACTTTAATTTATGGCCCGTAATGTCATGCTTACCCTGTAACTACATGAAACAAGAGGGTAACAAGCTCCGCTTTAATTTACGGCCCGTAATGTCATACTTACCCTGTAACTACATGAAACAAGAGGGTAACAAGCTCCGCTTTAATTTATGGCCCGTAATGTCATGCTTACCCTGTAACTACATGAAACAAGAGGGTAACAAGCTCCGCTTTAATTTACGGCCCGTAATGTCATACTTACCCTGTAACTACATGAAACAAGAGGGTAACAAGCTCCGCTTTAATTTATGGCCCGTAATGTCATGCTTACCCTGTAACTTCATGAAACAAGAGGGTAACAAGCTCCACTTTAATTTATGGCCCGTAATGTCATGCTTACCCTGTAACTACATGAAACAAGAGGGTAACAAGCTCCGCTTTAATTTACGGCCCGTAATGTCATACTTACCCTGTAACTACATGAAACAAGAGGGTAACAAGCTCCGCTTTAATTTACGGCCCGTGATGTCATATTTACCCTGTAACTACATGAAACAAGAGCGTAACAAGCTCCGCTTTAATTTACGGCCCGTGATGTCATACTTACCCTGTAACTTCATGAAATAAGAGGGTAACAAGCTCCGCTTTAATTTACGGCCCGTAATGTCATGCTTACCCTGTAACTACATGAAACAAGAGGGTAACAAGCTCCACTTCATTTTACGGCCCGTAATGTCATACTTACCCTGTAACTACATGAAACAAGAGGGTAACAAGCACCACTTCATTTTACGGCCCGTAATGTCATACTTACCCTGTAACTTCATGAAACAAGAGGGTAACAAGCTCCGCTTTAATTTACGGCCCGTGATGTCATACTTACCCTGTAACTACATGAAACAAGAGGGTAACAAGCACCACTTCATTTTACGGCCCGTAATGTCATACTTACCCTGTAACTTCATGAAATAAGAGGGTAACAAACTCCGCTTTAATTTACGGCCCGTAATGTCATGCTTACCCTGTAACTACATGAAACAAGAGGGTAACAAGCTCCGCTTTAATTTACGGCCCGTAATGTCATACTTACCCTGTAACTACATGAAACAAGAGGGTAATGAGCTCCGCTTTAATTTACGGCCCGTAATGTCATACTTACCCTGTAACTACATGAAACAAGAGGGTAACAAGCACCACTTCATTTTACGGCCCGTAATGTCATACTTACCCTGTAACTTCATGAAACAAGAGGGTAACAAGCTCCACTTTAATTTATGGCCCGTAATGTCATGCTTACCCCGTAACTACATGAAACAAGAGGGTAACAAGCTCCCCTTTAATTTACGGCCCGTAATGTCATACTTACCCTGTAACTACATGAAACAAGAGGGTAACGAGCTCCACTTCATTTTACGGCCCGTAATGTCATACTTACCCTGTAACTACATGAAACAAGAGGGTGACAAGCACCACTTCATTTTACGGCCCGTAATGTCATACTTACCCTGTAACTTCATGAAACAAGAGGGTAACAAGCTCCACTTTAATTTATGGCCCGTAATGTCATGCTTACCCTGTAACTACATGAAACAAGAGGGTAACAAGCTCCGCTTTAATTTACGGCCCGTGATGTCACACTTACCCTGTAACTACATGAAACAAGAGTGTAACGAGCTCCGCTTTAATTTACGGCCCGTGATGTCATGCTTACCCTGTAACTACATGAAACAAGAGGGTAACAAGCACCACTTCATTTTACGGCCCGTAATGTCATACTTACCCTGTAACTTCATGAAACAAGAGGGTAACAAGCTCCACTTTAATTTATGGCCCGTAATGTCATGCTTACCCTGTAACTACATGAAACAAGAAGGTAACAAGCTCCACTTTAATTTACGGCCCGTAATGTCATACTTACCCTGTAACTACATGAAATAAGAGGGTAACAAGCTCCGCTTTAATTTACGGCCCGTGATGTCATATTTACCCTGTAACTACATGAAACAAGAGGGTAACAAGCACCACTTAATTTTACGGCCCGTAATGTCATGCTTACCCTGTAACTACATGAAACAAGAGGGTAACAAGCTCCGCTTTAATTTACGGCCCGTAATGTCATATTTACCCTGTAACTACATGAAACAAGAGCATAACAAGCTCCGCTTTAATTTACGGCCCGTGATGTCATACTTACCCTGTAACTTCATGAAATAAGAGGGTAACAAGCTCCGCTTTAATTTACGGCCCGTAATGTCATGCTTACCCTGTAACTACATGAAACAAGAGGGTAACAAGCTCCACTTCATTTTACGGCCCGTAATGTCATACTTACCCTGTAACTACATGAAACAAGAGGGTAACAAGCACCACTTCATTTTACGGCCCGTAATGTCATACTTACCCTGTAACTTCATGAAACAAGAGGGTAACAAGCTCCGCTTTAATTTACGGCCCGTGATGTCATACTTACCCTGTAACTTCATGAAATAAGAGGGTAACAAACTCCGCTTTAATTTACGGCCCGTAATGTCATGCTTACCCTGTAACTACATGAAACAAGAGGGTAACAAGCTCCGCTTTAATTTACGGCCCGTAATGTCATACTTACCCTGTAACTACATGAAACAAGAGGGTAATGAGCTCCGCTTTAATTTACGGCCCGTAATGTCATACTTACCCTGTAACTACATGAAACAAGAGGGTAACAAGCACCACTTCATTTTACGGCCCGTAATGTCATACTTACCCTGTAACTTCATGAAACAAGAGGGTAACAAGCTCCACTTTAATTTATGGCCCGTAATGTCATGCTTACCCCGTAACTACATGAAACAAGAGGGTAACAAGCTCCCCTTTAATTTACGGCCCGTAATGTCATACTTACCCTGTAACTACATGAAACAAGAGGGTAACGAGCTCCACTTCATTTTACGGCCCGTAATGTCATACTTACCCTGTAACTACATGAAACAAGAGGGTGACAAGCACCACTTCATTTTACGGCCCGTAATGTCATACTTACCCTGTAACTTCATGAAACAAGAGGGTAACAAGCTCCACTTTAATTTATGGCCCGTAATGTCATGCTTACCCTGTAACTACATGAAACAAGAGGGTAACAAGCTCCGCTTTAATTTACGGCCCGTGATGTCACACTTACCCTGTAACTACATGAAACAAGAGTGTAACGAGCTCCGCTTTAATTTACGGCCCGTAATGTCATGCTTACCCTGTAACTACATGAAACAAGAGGGTAACAAGCACCACTTCATTTTACGGCCCGTAATGTCATACTTACCCTGTAACTTCATGAAACAAGAGGGTAACAAGCTCCACTTTAATTTATGGCCCGTAATGTCATGCTTACCCTGTAACTACATGAAACAAGAAGGTAACAAGCTCCACTTTAATTTACGGCCCGTAATGTCATACTTACCCTGTAACTACATGAAATAAGAGGGTAACAAGCTCCGCTTTAATTTACGGCCCGTGATGTCATATTTACCCTGTAACTACATGAAACAAGAGGGTAACAAGCACCACTTAATTTTACGGCCCGTAATGTCATGCTTACCCTGTAACTACATGAAACAAGAGGGTAACAAGCTCCGCTTTAATTTACGGCCCGTAATGTCATAGTTACCCTGTAACTACATGAAACAAGAGGGTAACAAGCTCCGCTTTAATTTACGGCCCGTGATGTCATATTTACCCTGTAACTACATGAAACAAGAGCATAACAAGCTCCGCTTTAATTTACGGCCCGTGATGTCATACTTACCCTGTAACTTCATGAAATAAGAGGGTAACAAGCTCCGCTTTAATTTACGGCCCGTAATGTCATGCTTACCCTGTAACTACATGAAACAAGAGGGTAACAAGCTCCACTTCATTTTACGGCCCGTAATGTCATACTTACCCTGTAACTACATGAAACAAGAGGGTAACAAGCACCACTTCATTTTACGGCCCGTAATGTCATACTTACCCTGTAACTTCATGAAACAAGAGGGTAACAAGCTCCACTTTAATTTATGGCCCGTAATGTCATGCTTACCCTGTAACTACATGAAACAAGAGGGTAACAAGCTCCGCTTTAATTTACGGCCCGTGATGTCATATTTACCCTGTAACTACATGAAACAAGAGGGTAACAAGCTCCGCTTTAATTTACGGCCCGTGATGTCATATTTACCCTGTAACTACATGAAACAAGAGGGTAACAAGCTCCGCTTTAATTTACGGCCCGTGATGTCACGCTTACCCTGTAACTACATGAAACAAGAGGGTAACAAGCTCCGCTTTAATTTACGGCCCGTAATGTCATGCTTACCCTGTAACTACATGAAACAAGAGGGTAACAAGCTCCGCTTTAATTTACGGCCCGTGATGTCATATTTAGCCTGTAACTACATGAAACAAGAGGGTAACAAGCTCCGCTTTAATTTACGGCCCGTGATGTCACGCTTACCCTGTAACTACATGAAACGAGTGTAACGAGCTCCGCTTTAATTTACGGCCCGTAATGTCATGCTTACCCTGTAACTACATGAAACAAGAGGGTAACAAGCACCGCTTTAATGTATGCCGGTAATGTCATATTTACCTGTAACTACAAGAAACAAGAGGGTAACAAGCTCCGCTTTAATTTACGGCCCGTAATGTCATATTTACCCTGTAACTACATGAAACAAAAGCATATTTCCCCATGTATTAAAAAAGATTGCAATAGTTCTTTCTACTTGCCTTGAAACAACTTAATCAGTGCACTTTCTTGCAAAATTTCTCCCAAACGTAAGATTGTTGTCTATATCATAACAGTGTAAGTACACCTTAGTTATAAAATACTTACAGTATAAAATTTGTTATTTTCCTGGTTGTTACCCCTTTATTCCCAACACTTTACATATTGTTCCCCTATACTTACACATATTTACTATATAGTTACACTATAATTATTGAAAGTTACGCTGTAAATTCTTTGTAATTACGCAGTACTTTCTGGGTTGTAATCTAAAGCGTTACCATAAAATGTTTTCATGCCAACCAGATCAAGTGAGTTCTTTTCAAATGGACACATAATTGCTTTTCATAATAATGTGATGTTTGTATAGATTTAAGTTATTATGTTATTTATGTATTATAATTTATAATATTAAAATGTAAGTAAGCGTTTTGGCTGGGTATCAAATTTAAATGAAAAATAAATGAACAGTATGGTAGATATATAACGGGGCTGGGCCGTTTCTGGTGTGCTGTGCACATTTGCGACAGTCTGATACCGGCTTGATTCCGGCAGCATCGGCATGGTAATGGCTGCCGCGTCTGGCCCAATTCAGTACACCAGGCATCCGGTCCGAGTGGTAAGTCTCCGGTAGGCGGGAATCTAACCAGAACTGGCCCGATTGTATTTTGCTATCTGGGTCGATTCGCGCCCAGATTTGAGTGGTCTCCTTGCTACTCCCCTGCCTGAAACTCCCTTAAAACCCCTATCAAAGAAAACAAAACGGGAACATATGGAAAGTAGCGACTCTTCTGCTGAAATTTTGGAAGCCATTCACAAGCTTTCTGGCAAATACGACAAGATGTTTCAGAAAATTTCTTCAATTGATGTAACGACTGGTTCTACAGCTAAGCAGATTGAGACTTTGTCGTCAACTGTTACTCAACTTGATACCGAGGTAGCATCACACAAGGAGTCTCTGAGAGTTGTGGCAACGGAGATTCAGGTGCTACAAAAGGTGACTAAAACCTTGAAGGAAGAGGTGGATGAATATAAGCGCTACACTTGGAGATGGACATTAAAGCTACACAGTGTGAGAGAGAAGGATGGCCAGGATGTCCGGAAAGCTGCAATTGAGGTCCTTAGCAACGTAGTTCCCGGTATCAGCGACAACCTTGAGGATGCAGTTGATGTTGCACATCGCCTTGGCCAGAGAAGAAAGGATGGTTCCCACAGAGACATCATCATACTTTTTGCTCTGCGTCGTTTTCGTGACATCGTTTGGCAAGCTGCCAGAGGCTGCAAATTTCTCCTCGAAAACAAGTTGCGACTTACCGAAGCCCTTTCACCAGAAGGCTGTTAGAGAAAAACTTTGGCCCCTTGTTAAGAAAGCCAGAGATGAGGGAAAGAAAGCCTCCTTTCGCGGCTCGTTTGCCTTAATCGACGGGAAAAGATTCAACTACTCTGATGTAAAATAGTCAGTTTCTGCGGTAGGCATATGCTCCATTAAGGGAATATACAAGGTACTGTGCTGTTTTTGTTTTTTTTTCTTCTTCTTCTTTGTTTTACATTTATTTGACTCACCTACACTTGGAGTTTATCTAATTGACTTTTACTGTTCGCTCCTATTACTCCCTTGGGCAACGAATTTTGTGAAATTCTTTCTGTTCCTCCTCTCGTTGAGCCACAAATGTTGTGATGTACACGGTTGGCTATATAATGGCACTTTTCTTCCTTTTTTGTTACCTAAATTGTTTATGACTGTCACGATCATTACTGGGAGTGCCCTTGTCTGCCACTAGAGGGCACTCCACCCAGACTGTTCTCACCCCTTTTTCACCTGTCAGAACTACATTACCCATACACACTTCCCGGACTCATTATCCCATTTCATTGCACTCAGCTGTTTTGTGTTTCCTCATTTGTGTCTGTCTATTTATACTCACTTGTTTCTACCCTTGGTTGTGGTTTGTTATATTTTGTTACGTGCACTTCTGTTCTCTGGCTTTCTGTTTATGTGGACTGTTTTCTTGGATTTTGACCCTTGCCTGTTCTGGATGACGACTTTGGATTACCCTTTAATAAACAACGCTGCGCTTGGATCCTCAACATCTTGTGTCTGTGTGCTTACATGACAATGACAAGCTGATTTAATTTACTCAGATTTAATGTTTGTGAATTATCTTTGGTTATACATTTTTTCAAAAATAGAATTTGTTAGTGTTTGTTCAGATATAAGGTATAGAATTGTTTTTTGTGTTTAATGGATTTTAAGTTTAATTCTTTTTCTATTATATCCTTAAATGTAAGGAGTTTACGTGACACAGTAAAGAGGAAAGCTGTCTTTTTATTTTGTAAAAGCAGTGAGTCGGATATAATTCTTCTTCAGGAAACACACTCGTGTGAAAAGGATGTAAAATTTTGGAAAAATCAATATACAATTTACAAAATACAATTTACTACAGCCATAGCTCTAGTCATTCTGCTGGAGTCTCGATTTCGTTGCATAACTTTAAAGGGCACATACTAGGATTGGAGTCTTCTGACGAAGGCAGATGGATTATTTGATCACTTCAGCAGGATAACTCGATCTTTACTATTTGTAATATTTATGGATGTAATTCCCGATCCACCAACAAGTCTCTCTTTTCTCAGATAACTTCTAAATTGAAGGAAGTACTTACTAAGTACTCAGACTCTTATGTGATTTTGGGTGGGGATTTTAATGAATGTGTGGATGATACCTTTGACAGATTTCCTCCCAGAAGCAAATATAGCCTGCATTTGAATATTAACATTTTATCATTATGCGCAGAATTTTCTCTTACAGATACATGGCGTTTTTTTTTTCACCCTGAGATGTAGGAATTGATCTGGTCTAATAGTAATATGTCCTCCCAATCGAGAATTGACCTCTTCTTGATCTCTTCCTCAGTCCCTTTGTTATCGATGTTTCTCATTCTTTTCCGCCCCTCTCAGATCATAAACAAATAAGTCTAAAATTGTGTAGTAACACTGATAAAACCCCAAAGTTACGCACTTATTGGAAATTTAATAATTCTCTACTAAAAGATGCTTCTTTCAATGATGGTATTAAGAACTTGTTTTGGATATATTTTCTAAAAAAGTTAGTGATGGTTATAAAGCGAAATGGGATTTTTTTAAATATAAGGCAAGGCAGATCGCCATTCTCTGTACATGCTACAAAATTCCCATGAAGCGATCCAGTAGTGAATCTTACTGAAGCAGGAGACTGCATTTTAGTTGATTACGCAGTTGATTTATTTCCTGCTGTGTCTGTGTTCCTCACAGGTTAAAAATAGCATCCGCAGTTCCTACAGTTCAGCAACTACAATACCACCTCTTGTTTCTTCAATCAAACCTTTGTACATAATTATCTCTATCTGTTTGAAGAATTTATCTTCCAGAATCTGGCAGTAAGGTGTGGGAGTTCACTTTTAGTCCATCTCTTATCCTGAAATGTCCATCTTGCAGAGATGGACTAAATGATCTTCCAAAACTTACTGCCAGATTCTGGAAGATAAATTCTTCAAACAGTGGTACAAGAGGATGTGGTGCTGGTCCTTCAGGAGTCACTCTCAAGCTGTCTGTCTATAAGGCCTATAAAAACCCAGTCTTCATGTATTTTATAACACTTCAGCTTGTGATTCTTATTATGAGCAGGTCGCTTTTTAGGATTCTTCACCTAACCTAAGTCTCTGAGATCCTGACACCTCGCACTTCTGAAGACTCCAGGTAGGTTTCAGTACTGGGAAATGGTGGCGCTGGAGACTAAAGGGTTCCTGATGGTTTCACACTTAATTCTTCACCTTAATTCTTAATTATTTTGCAGTTAACGTGTCTTTTCTTCTCCAGCTGTTTTTGTATGACCCCGCTGACCCAATGATCATTTCACTGTCCAATGGTCATGCTTTAACTTTGCAATTTCTAGTATTACATTAGTATTGCATCCTTATCATGAGTATTTAATAATTTTTGACTTTTCAGTCTGAGTTAAATCTCTTTTTTGGCTCATTTTATCTGTAAAAGAAAACCTGCCTAATAATTCTGCACACCTGAATATAGGGCATTCTTCATTTCCAGCCTTCATGAACAATTATATATCACTTATAAATGATTAAAAACAATATTAATAGTAGTTATTAAGATTGATGTGGATTGGAATTGGTAAAATGTGCTTGGAAAAAAAATATGATCAGAAAATCAACTTGCCTAATAATTCTGCACTCCCTGTATTGTTAACATCCTTAATTTTTTTACACTTGCTAATATGTCTTCAGTCTCCTCAGTTTTACATTGAATATCAATATATAATAATAATATCAATATCATACAATAGTACAGCTTTTCTCAAAGTGCCCATGGACTATCAAGTTACTGTTGGTGGACTCTGGAAGGGATTTTGTGTACATATTTATTTATTTATTTATTGATCTGCTTGCTTTAATATGTTGTGGGTAACCATCATAAGAAATGTAATTCATAAATATAACTTGTGATTCAACATTCAAATAAATAGAAAAGACACTTGAAAACTGTATCTTAGTCTTGTCTTTCACCATAAATAAAGAGGTGACAGGTGACAGAAGATTGACAGAATTAGAAATGTGTTGCAGCTGCAGGTTTAACTATGGCTGCTCTAACAAAGAAAGGAGGTCAAAAGTTGGATTGTAAAATTATTTTTTTAATGAACCAACTGGTCAAGATGTTAATTATCAGGTATCAGTAATGAAAGAATGTTGGTACAAACTATATGTGGTGAGTCTAAAGGCCATCATAGTAAGAAAAATGTACAGTTTGCAGAAAATATTTACAATATTTCAAACCATGCCTTGACAAGTGCTCCATTCTGACAGTTCACAGAATTATATGTTGCAAGTCAAAAAACATCCCAGATGAGACAAAATCTATAAGGCACTTATAGTAAGAAAATTTGACAGTTTCCAGACTATATTTACAACATTTCAATGTGCCAAATAATGAAGACACTGACAAGAATGACACTGTGTAGACCCATGCCATACAAACCCATGTTTTAAACAAAAATCATTGTAATTGAGTACATCACCATAGTCCAATATGGAAGAAATGTTATATTGAAACCAGTTTTCATAAAATAAAGATTTGTTATGGTGCAAAATAAAATGATTGTTCCAAATACAAGTTTTGTGTGGACTAAAGTTGTGAGAAAATGCTGATTTCCAACACAGGTTAAGAGGTAAATTGGACAAATTGGTCACATTGGTGACATCTAATCTAATCACAAATTGGTCACATCTAATTAATAATTCCAATCCACCTACTTAAATATTGAAGAAGAGACAGTAAACCATAAGCAGTTTGTATTACAAAGAAATGATCTTAACCATTGAATTTTTAAAACACTTCATTATTTCTAAATCAATAACATTTAATCCCCCTTCTTCGTAACTGCGAACTAAATCAATTTTGTTAATATAGCGATGCTTATTTTTCCAAATAAAGTTAAATAATGCAGTATTACATTCTTTTAGTAAGTGAGGTGGGATAGCTAAGGAGGAGGCTGGATAAACAAACCTGGAGAGTAATTCAATTTTAGTCAATAAAACTCAATAATAATTGAGATATCTCTTTGTGTCCAGAAGTTTTTGTTTCAAGTACAACAACAATTTTAAGATGTTTCAGATAACTTGAATCATCTCCTGTTCCTCATTGAAGTTTCAATATCTTTTCAGTTGTAGCACAAATTGACCCAAATGTCTTTGTCATTATCAAGCTCCCTTTAAAGGATATACTACACCTCATAGTTTGACTATGGTCATATCTGCTGAGTTCTGCTGATTTTCATCTATGGCAACATATTGTGTTCAATAAGTTTCAGAGCATACTGTAATTTCTTCCTTATAGTCGACTGAACATACTACAGGCCGCTGTCCATTGTGCTGAATGCTAATATTTCAGCCACGCCTCCTGTCACTCACTCAGAGCAGAGCCACGCCTCCTGTCACTCACTCAGAGCAGAGTCAATGATCCTGTGCCGCCGCCACCGTTTCATCATAAACCGGAAATTTAAAACATGCATAGCCAAAATGGTCTGTAACATTGTATTTTGCCAATGAACTAAATCGAAACTGGCTTTGTGCCTTTATGAAACAGCAAATTACATTGTACATACAGTCTGTTTGTGCTGCGTGTTTTAAAAAGAAGTGTGCACATTTGCTCACGAGATCAGCTGGTGATCAAAATAGAAGCGCAAGGATTTATCTTATTAATTACTACAAAAGTAGGCTATTGTAATTTCCCTATACTGTTGTGTAAAGTAACTTGTGTAAAATAATTTTTGTGTACTGTTGTGTAAGATATTTTTTATTTTTAAATTTATTTTAGAGTGCATTTGTTACAATATGCGGATATTACTGTCGTATGAATAATTATATAGGCCTAAAAAATTATTATATTATTATTTTTATATTTATGTAATAGTTGTTTGGCATCCTAAAGCACAATGAAGACAATGAGATAATATCCAGGTACAATGCTGTTTCTTTGGTCAATGTGTACACTGTTTACATGGGTTGAAGCTCTTAATTTTGAGCTCTCAAAGTGCACCAGATTGATGCATTTAACTTTAAAATGTACAAAATGTTCTTCTGGACCCCCCTAGAGGACGTACCCAAAACGTAGGCCTAGTTTTACGAATTCCATTGAGAAATAATGTACAGGTGCTGGTAATATAATTAGAATATCGTGAAAAAATTCTTTTTTTTTTTTTGTAAATTATTTTTAAAAATGAAACTTTCATATATTCTAGATTCCCTACATGTAAAGTAAAACATTTCAAAAGTTTTTTTTAATTTTGATGATTAGAGCATACAGCTCATGAAATTAAAATATTTCCTAAGATCAATCAAAAAATGGATTTGCAAAACAGAAAAGTTCAAGTTCTTTAAAGTATGTTCATTTGTGCACTCAATACTTGGTTGGCAACACATATTACAGCAAATGACTTGCTCCTAGCACAAATTACAGCGTCAGTGAAGTGTGGCATGGAAGTGATCAACCTGTGGCACTGCTGAGGCACTATTGAGCCTTCAGATCATCTGTATATTGTTGGATCGACAACAAATATCCCATAGATTCAGGTCAGGCATGTTGGCTGGCCAATAAAACACAGTAATATCATGGTCAGCAAACCACTTGGAAGTGGTTTTTGCACTGTGGGCAGGTGCTAAAGTCCTGCTGGAAAAGGAAATCAGCATCTCCATAAAGCTTGTCAGCAGATGGAAGCATAAAGTGCTCCAAAATCTCCTGGAAGATGGCTGCATTGACTTTGCACTTGATAAAACACAATGGACCAACACCAGCAGACGTCACGGCCCCCCAAATCATTACTAACTTCAGAAACTTCACACTAGACTTCAAGTAGCTTGGATTCTGTGCCTCTCCAGTCTTCCTTCAGACTCTGGGACCATGATTTCAACATGAAATGCAAAATTTACTTTTATCTGAAAAGAGGACTTTTGACCACTGTTCACTGTCCAGTTCTTTTTCTCCTTAGCCCAGGTAAGATGCTTCTGACGTTTCTGTTTCAGAAGTGGCTTGGTAGTCCTTTTCCTGAAGATGTCTGAGTTTGGTGGCTCTTGATGCGCTGACTCCGGCTTCATTTGACTCATTGTGAAGCTCTCCCAAGTGTTTGAATCGGCTTTACTTGACAGTATTCTCAAGCTTGTGGTCATCCTTGTTGCTTGTGCACCTTTGCCTACCCAATTTCTTCCTTTCAGTCAACTTTGCATTTAATATGCTTTGATACATCACTCTGTAAACAGCCACCACATTCAGTAATGACCTTCTGTGACTTACTCTCTTTGTGGAGGGTGTCAATGATTGTCTCCTGGACCATTGCCAAGTCAGCAGTCTTCCCCATTAGTGTGGTTTCAAAGAACAAGAGATACCTGGAATTTATACTGTAGGGATGGTCATTTAATGAAACTCAAATGTAAATATTCTAATATTTTGAGATACTGGATTTTGGACTTTCATGAGCTGTACGCTCTAATCAACAAATTAAAAAAAAAAAACTTTTGAAATGTTTTACTTTACATGTAAGGAATCTAGAATGTATGAAAGTTTCATTTTTTTTTAAATAATTTACTATAAAAAAATGAACTTTTTCACAATATTCTAATTATATGACCAGCACCTGTACATTTTATGAACTTTACTTAACAATACTACAACAAAGCTCCTTTCATGACAGTTAAGCTGTTAACAGAAAATTAAAATGTCATTGGGCAAAATATTTGGGCTAAGCCCTGAATGTTCACAAAGTCTGGATCCGCCCCTGAACTACTGTATATGTGAATTTACAGTTTATTTTTAAATATGCTGAATTTTGCTCTTTCGTGTCTTTTTTTGCACTTGAACTGTCAAAAACCACCTGCTTTGGCGAGCAAAGTACAGTTAGGTGAACAAAAACAGTTTGGGGAATATCAGATGTACCTATATCAGTGTATAGGATCTGTGTATTGTTAGAGAAATTTAACTAAATTAGATTTTAGTTGACTAAATCTACAGTAGATTTAGTCGACTAAAATTAGACTAAAACTAAAACAATTTCCGATGACTAAAATATGACTAAAACTAAATGGCATTTTAGTCAAAAGACTATGACTAAAACTAAATCAAAATTTGCGGTCAAAATTAACACTGGTTTTCGTTGCCGACGTCACTCTTTTATGTGCACGCGAGAGGAGTAATCATAGCTTAAGGATCAAATCCTGAGTTGACAGAGAAAGTTGATGAGCTGTGTCATGGTACCAATTATCCCTGATTGCATCGGTTTGGTTTTGTCAATTCGAAACTAATCCTATAACCCTGAATTTGTTCATCTACCATCATGGTACAGGCCCCAGATGGTGTGTATGGACGTGTGTTACCTATTATTGCAAAATGTTTTGAAAGGCTAGTAATCATTTACATCAAAGACTCTGTACCAGTTGATCTAGATAAACATCAATTTACCTACCGGGCAAATAGATCGACTGAGGATGCCATCTATACAGCCATGCATGCTGCCCTTTCACATCTAGAAAAGTCCAACACTTATGTCAGGATGCTCTTTGTTAAATACAGTTTGGCATTTAACACCATCGTACCAAGTAAACTGATCAACAAGCTCCATATATTAGGACTAACCCGCTCCATATGTAGCTGGTTACTGGATTTTCTTACCAACAGTAGTTACCCAGTTAGTGCGGTTGCACAAGCATACATCCTCTACCTCAGCAGCCATATCACCCTGTAGCCCAAGAGGTCTGTGTGGGTCCTAATGCCCCAGTATAGTGATGGGGACACTATACTGTCAAAAAGCACCATCCTTCGGTTGAGACGTTAAACCGAGGTCCTGACTCTTTGTGGTCGTTAAAAATCCCAGGATGTCCTTCGAAAAGAGTAGGGGTGTAACCCTGACATCCTGGCCAAATTTGCCCATTGGTCATCATGGCCTACTAATCATCCCCATTCAATGATTGGCTTGATCACTCTGTCTCTTCTGCACAAATCAGCTGGTGTGTGGTGGGCGTTCTGGCACAATATGGCTTCCGTCACATCATCCAGGTGGATGCTGCACATTGGTGTTGGTTGAGGAGATTCACCCTTCAATTTGTAAAGCGCTTTGAGTGTCCAGAAAAGTGTTACATAAATGTAAGGAATTATTATTATTATTATTACCTTAACTTTGAGCACTGGTGTGCCACAAGGATGTGTGCTGAGCCCCCTTCTTTATGCACTTTTCACCCATGACTGTCAAGCTATCCATAAATCGAACATTATAGTTAAATTGGCAGATGATGCGACTGTCATTGGGCTTATATCAAACAATAAAGAAGTTGAATATAGGGAAGAGGCTCAGAACCTGACAGCATGGTGTAACATTCACAACCTGGTCTTAAACATTAAAAAGACCAAAGAAATTATTGTGGATTTTAGGACCACTAAAAAGATCACCCCCAGTCCTGTGAATATTAAAGATGAGGTTGTAGAGAGAATCCCCAGCCACAAGTTTCTGGGAGAAACCATTACAGAGGATCTCTCCTGGGGTGATAATACTGCATGTTTGACAGGAAAAGCACAACAATGCCTTTACTTCTTGAGAAACTTGAGGAGAGCTAATCTTCCTCAGAAGCTGTTAGACAACTTCTGCAGATGTACCACAGAGAGCATCTTGACTAACTGTATGGCAGCTGTACTAAATCTGCCAAAAAGCCCTGCAGCAGGTTGTGAAAACAGTGCAGGATATTGTTGGCACTGATCTGCCATCTCTTGAACATCTTTATAAAACTTCCTGTTTGAGAAGGGCCAATAACATCAACAAGGATATCACTCATCCCTGTCAAAAGGCGATTTCAATCAATCCGTTTACGCACAAACAGACTAAAAAACGTCTCGGTTACGTATGTAACCCTCGTTCCCTGAAGGAGGGAACGGAGACGTACGTCAGTAGTGACCGACGAATTGGGATATCGCTTAGAGAGCCCTATCATCTTCGTGTAAACTAAAACAAGCCAATGGAATTGGCGTGCGATATTTGCATAATGCGCACCGCCCCCGACAGGTGTATATAAATAGGAAGCAGATGCAATCGCACTCTGTTTTTCGCTGAGGAGACAACTGGTGTCCGCACTACAGCGAGGGTACAGAAACTGTGGCGACGGGACGTACGTCTCCGTTCCCTCCTTCAGGGAACGAGGGTTACATACGTAACCGAGACGTTCCCCTTTCAGTCGGTCACGTTCGACGTACGTCAGTAGTGACCGACGAATTGGGATCCCAACTAAAGCGCCACAGTTACGAAACCCCTTCCAGTGCCCAGCACAAGCTCAGCCGCCCATAGCACCGGCTGGCGGTGAAGGGGGCGAGCTTACACCGAGAGAGTCTACTGCTGTCTAACCACTACCCACTAAGTAAACTAGACACACTGGGGAAGCGAACCCGTAAGGGACGCTGCGGAAACCACTACCTACCCAATGGGGGAGGAGTTTAAGTGGGAATGCACATATGGACTGGCCCGGAGGGGCAGTACGCATATGGAGTCCCTGGGATGGCTCCACCTGGTTAGGGGGAGACTCATCTGACAGGTGACAGCAGAGCTGGCTCTGCTAAGGGAAAGACACGGACTCGGCCCGTAGGGAGTTTTAAACCGTGGAAAATACACATATGGGACCGCTCACGTAGAGGGGTCACGACATATGGGCCCCAGCCAACAGACAGCGTCAGCGACGGATGTAGGCCTGGCATCAGACACTCCGCAATGTCTGAGCCGAAGGGGGAGGCGGAGGAACTCGACAGGGTTCACCAAGCGGGGAACACGACTGGAGTGAAAGTATGCACGTATCCGGCCAGTGGCGGGAATGGCATTGCAAGCCGACACTTAGAGTGGGTACAACACGTCTACCGACTAGTGGATGCGAGTACACGCGAGGATACCGGCTCTACACGTAGGCTATAAAACCTAGCGAACGTGTTAGGTGTCGCCCAGCCCGCAGCTCTACAGATATCTGTCAGCGAGGCGCCATGAGCCAGCGCCCAGGAAGAGGCCACCCCTCTGGTGGAGTGGGCTCTCAACCCGAGCGGGCAAGGCACGCCCTGGGATTCGTACGCCAAGGCGATGGCATCCACTATCCAGTGGGCCATCCTCTGCTTGGAGACAGCCTTTCCCTTCTGCTGGCCTCCGTAACAGATGACGAGCTGATCTGAGGTCCTGAAGCTTCGCGTTCTGTCCACGTAAACGCGCAGAGCGCGGACGGGACAGAGCAAAGCTAGGGCTGGGTCTGCCTCCTCCGAGGGCAGCGCTTGCAGGTTCACTACCTGATCTCTGAAGGGAGTGGTAGGAACCTTGGGCACGTATCCAGGCCGGGGTCTCAGGATGACGTGAGAAGCACCGGGCCCGAATTCTAGGCACGTTTCGTCGACCGAAAATGCATGCAGATCCCCTACCCTCTTCAGGGAAGCCAATGCAACCAGAAGAACCGTCTTAAGAGACATTAGTTTCAGGTCGACTGATTGCAAAGGTTCGAAGGGATGACCCCGGAGAGCTGTGAGAACCAGGGTCAAATCCCAAGAGGGTACGGAGGAAGGGCGAGGAGGATTCAGTCTCCTGGCCCCCCTCAGGAATCTGACGATCAGATCGTGTTTCCCCAGGGACTTACCCTCAACTGCATGGTGATGTGCGGCAATGGCGGCAACATACACCTTGAGGGTGGAGGGAGACAGCCTTCGCTCCAACCCATCTTGCAGAAAGGAAAGCACGGATCCGACCGAACATGATCGGGGGTCCTCTCGGCGAGAGGCGCACCATTTGACGAACAGGTTCCACTTCAGCGCGTAGAGATTCCTAGTGGAAGGAGCTCTAGCGGAAGTGATGGTGTCTACGACCGCTTGCGGGAGATCACTCAGAACCTCCGCATCCCGTCCAGGGACCACACGTGGAGGTTCCACAGATCGGGACGCGGGTGCCACAGGGTGCCCCGTCTCTGAGTCAGGGGGTCCTTCCTCAGAGGAATCGGCCAGGGAGGTGCTGTCACGAGGAGAATGAGGTCTGAGAATCAGGTCCGAGTGGGCCAGTACGGAGCCACTAACAGAACCTGCTCCCCGTCCTCCCTGACCTTGCACATGAGTTGTGCGAGAAGGCTCACTGGGGGAAACGCATGTTTGCGCAGACCCGGGGGCCAGCTGTGTGCCAGGGCATCCGTGCCGAGCGTGCCGCCGGTCAGGGAATAAAACCACTGGCGGAGGGCAGTTTCCGGGGAGGCAAGCAGGACTACCTGGGCCTCGCCGAAACGCTGCCAAATCAGCTGGACCGCCTGGGGGTGGAGCCGCCACTCGCCCGCAAGTAGATGCTGCCGTGACAGCTCGTCGGCTGCACGGTTGAGCACACCTGAGACACGAGTGGCCCGAAGGGACCTCAGATCCTTCTGACTCCACAACAAGAGATGGCGGGCGAGTTGCAACATGCGACGGAAGCGTAGACCACCTTGACGGTAGGTGTACGCAACGGCCGCAATGCTTAGTGAGCGGACTAGAACGTGCTTGCCTGACAACAGCTCCTTGAAGCGGGCCAGCGCAAGACGAACCGCTAGCAACTCGAGGCAATTGGTATGCCAATGCAGCTGAGGCCCCATCCAAAGACCTGTCACTGCATGCCCGTTGTACGTGGCCCCCCATCCCGTGGCAGAGACATCTGTGGAGACCACAGCGTGCCTGGACACTCGTTCGAGGGGTACTCCGGCCCACAGGAACGAAGGGTCCAACCACCGGATAAGGGTGCGACGGCAGCTCGGTGTCACGGGGACACGGAGCGTGCCGCACTGCCACACCCATCTCGGGACCCAGCTGCGGAGCCAGTGTTGAAGCGGTCTCATATGAAGCAATCCGAGCGGCGTTACCGCGGCTGCAGATGCCATATGCCCCAGGAGCCTCTGAAAATCTTTCAGTGGAGCCGCTGTCCTGCACTTGAGCGAGCTCAGGCAGTTCAACACCGACTGGACGCGCACCTCGGTGAGACGCGCAGTCCGTGCGACCGAGTCTAGCTCGAGACCGAGACAAGAGATCCTCTACCCGGGGGCGAGTTTGCTCTTGTCCCAGTTGACCTGAAGACCCAACCGGTTGGGAGCTACAACCATGTCGGGTAGGACTTTGTACTGACATGCCCGACCCTCGAACGCAGACCGACCTAGGAAGGGTCTGTGTCGAGGCAGAATCGAGACATGAAAGTATGCGTCCTTCAGGTCTATTGCTGCAAACCAATCCTGGGGACGGTCCAGGATTGGCCGTAGCCCACCACCCTTTTACGGTACAATGAAGTAGGGGCTGTAAAACCCCGACTTCATATCGGCTGGAGGGACCGGCTTGATTGTGCCCTTCGCCAGGAGGACAGCAATCTCCACCCGGAGAACAGGAGCACTGTCCAACGACACCGGAGTGAAGTGGACAGCCCTGAAGACCGGGGGACGCCGGGCGAACTGAATCGCATAGCCGAGTCTGATAGTACGAATGAGCCAACTGGACAGGCTGGGGAGCGTGCTCCATGCTTCCAGACACTGAGCCAGCAGGACCAAAGGCACCACAGACGCACCGGGGGTGGGGCAGCAAGGCAGAGAGGGACCCAACCCGGACAGCTTGGGGGCGGCCCGGAGTGGGGTCAGACTCTGCGAGGCAGCAGTGTGCATGGGAGATGGCGCACGGGACGCGGTCTGCACCATCACACTGCCACCTGCTGGCGAATGGGGAGGGAGCTGACAGCAGCGAGGCGGAGCCTGGCACACTGGCAGACACCCCCTGTTGTGACCTGGAGTTTGAGGAAACTGCTCCTTTTGTGGCAAAGTGGGTACCGCTGGACTCCGGAGAGCCAGCGGCGGTAGATGGACAGCCGCCACAAAATCCCCCCCGGCCCTCCTCCGGGGGTGGGAGAGCAGATGGAATACTCTCCCAAAGGGCAGGAACCTTCCGCTCCAGGTCGCCCGTCTCAGGGCCGAGTTTTCCCCGACCGCTTGCCACCTGGCTGGCAGAGACGGGCTGGGCACCACGTCCGCGCCCGGCACCCTGCTGTTTGGCTGGTGTAGGCTGCTGCTTTGCCAACTTAGCAGGGGCGGAGGAAGACGCAGGCGGGCGCCCTCGGCGACGAGCGGGCTGAGGCTGAGCCACGGGCGGCTGGGTGGAGGCAGCAGCGGACCGCCGTGGCATGACATGTCTGATAGCCTCAGCCTGCTTCTGTGCAGCGGAGGACTGTTGGGCACAGCTCTCCACCGCGTCGCCGAAAAGGCCGACCGGAGACACGGGGGAATCCAGGAACCGATGTTTGTCGGTCTCCCTCATGTCTGCCAAGGTCAGCCAGAGGTGGCGTTGCTGGGCTACCAGAGTAGACATCGCCTGGCCAACAGAACGCGCTGTCACTTTCGTTGCCCGGAGGGCAAGGTCAGTGGCAGCGCGCAGCTCCCCAAGCAGCTGTTGGTCAGGACCTTCCTGGGGCATCTGCGACAGCGCTTTTGCCTGATAGACCTGCAAAAGGGCCACCGCGTGCAGGGCAGAGGCAGCCTGCCCACAGGCACTGTAAGCTTTCTCAGTCAGACCGGCTGAGAATTCACAGGCCTGGGACGGGAGACGCGGCTCACCGCGCCAGCCAGCGGCCGTTGGACACAACTGCGTCGCAACAGACCGCTCGACTGGCGGGATCTTCGCGTACCCCCTGGCTAGCCCGCCGTCCAGGGAGGTGAAGGCGGACGAGGGACCAGGCCCTGTACGAGCCCCAAGCGGAGCTTGCCAAGACCTGGTCACCTCATCGTGTACTTCCGGGAAGAAAGGCATTGGGGGAGACGCTGGATTTGACCAGCGCGACCCCCCGCCAAGTACCAATCGTCCAACCGAGATGGGCCGGGACAGGGTGGAGGGTTCCACTCAAGCCCGACGCACAAGGCGGCCCGGGAGAGCACAGCCGTAAGCTCGGGATCCGACTCGGGCAACGCTACCGTCCCGGGCGGCAGCGCGTCCGAATCCTCCCCCGAGGACTCAGGCTCACCTTCCGATGCAGCGATCGACATCTGATCCGCCGCCGGCACACCAAAGGTAACGGCTGGACAGTCCGTAGAGGGCCCAGCGGAAACCAACGGTGGCACGATGGGTTGCGGTGCTGATGAGGCGGCAGGGGCCCGAGGAGCGTTTCCGCTCGGCGGGGAAGCCCTGACCGTAATCCTCCGGTCACCCTTCCTATACAGCGCCGTACCGTCATTCCGGTTCCCGGGGCCGGAAAAAACGGTCGTACGCGGCATAGGAGAGGGGACCCCCGCTTCCTGAGACTTCAGGAAGGAGAGTCTCGACCTCAGCATCGCGATAGTCATGTTCCCGCAATGGGAACATGAACCATCCACAAAAGCTGCCTCAGCGTGCAGAATGCCCAAACACGAGATGCAACGATTGTGCCCATCAGCAGGGACCAGGGAACGACCGCACCCATTAACGCACAGACGAAATGACATACTGTCAGGGTTCGTCTGTAAAGCTCTTTTAGAAGGGGAAGTCAACTCACTCGTGCTGAAGCACCCAGGGAGCGACGCGATGTGTCAGGTACACCACTCCCTGACACACCGAGGAACCGGCCCAAATCGCTACACACGCACACACTCTTTGTGTTGCTGTGAAAACAGCAGTTTTCGAGCTTATAGCTCAGCTCCTCGGAGACTCGCGACCTCGCTGAACGTGCCCTTTCACCAGCACTGAAAGCTCGCTGTAAATCCTCTTCTGAGGCAATGTTTTAGAATAAAACAAACGAAGAAAGGAGTCTTCTAAAACAGGACACCAGTGAATGGCTCCGAAGCGAAAGACAGAGTGCGATTGCATCTGCTTCCTATTTATATACACCTGTCGGGGGCGGTGCGCATTATGCAAATATCGCACGCCAATTCCATTGGCTTGTTTTAGTTTACACGAAGATGATAGGGCTCTCTAAGCGATATCCCAATTCGTCGGTCACTACTGACGTACGTCGAACGTGACCGACTGAAAGGGAACAGTTTTTCCCCACATCAGTAACTCTGTTGAACACTGATATCTCCCTGACCGTGTAAAATAAGTTACTGCTCAATAAGTTCAACAATAATATTCATGCTGCTATACTTTAAATTACTTGTCTTAACACTGAAGTTTATTTTTCTAGCATTATTTATTGTATGATGTCAATTATTTAACAATTATTAGTAACTATTTCATGTTTTTAACTATTGTATTTTAGTAGATGTTGTTAGTCATTCTTTTTAATGCACTTTGGGGTTGGCACAATATAAATTTCGTTTTGTTACACAGTGACAATAAAATACTTGAGAATATGTTTAGAAATATTTTTCCCTTAAATGAGCAAAAAAAAAATGAAGTTGTAATTTTTAGACCAAGTGGCTTTTATGATGGTGGTGATCTGGATCTAGGCTTTTTAAGTTCTCATGTTACTCTATGCACTAAAAACCTTGGTGCTCTAATTGACTTGGACTTTGGTTTGATAAACAGATCAATTCTGTCATCAAATCATGCTTTTTCCATCTACGCTGCCTCACAAAATTTCAATCTTTTCTCTCCCTCAAGAATCTGGAAACAGTTATCCACGCATTCATTACCACACGTCTTGACTATTGTAATTCATTTTATTATGGAGCTAATAGTTCATCTATTGGACGTCTACAGATTGTTCAGATAGCTGCTGCTAGGCTGTTGACCGGTAGCAAAAAAAATTATCGTTTTACAACAAATTAATTTTATTGTGTGTATTTTACTCTGCTGTTGGAAGTTTTCTTTTTATGTATTGTTTCTAATGTACAGCACTTTGGTCAACCTTGTTGGAGAAAAATCCTGGAATGTTTTCATCAAAAACCTTCATTTCTTTTCCACTGAAGAAAGAAGGACATGAACATCTTGGATGACATGAAGGTGAGTAAATTATCAGGAAGTTTTAATTTGAAAGTGAACAAATCCTTTAATTGCGACATTTAATTGCGTGGAAGTTTCTAGTTAATTACCGTTTATTAGAATATGCAGGAAGCACAGATAATTCTCAGGAACTGCCTTGGGATTGGCTTGGCAGTTAACACACAGACGCTTCCCACAAGTAAGGATATGTGGCACTAGTAGACACAGGAAACATTAACCCTGAAGCCCTGTGTGACATACACAAAAATAAAGACTCACAACTGCAAAACTATAGCTAGACATTCTCATGAAACTGCTGATAAAATTACATTTTTTTAAAAAATATAATTTTACATGTCTTTCTCATTTGACATGAAGTTCTTCTACATGTGAGCTGCATGTGGATACATTTTGTGGTGATGGCATAAATTAATCAAAAGTTATAGCATTTGGAACAAAGGTAGCCTTTTTGTTTAGCCCTTGATTGTGGCCTGTGGGATGTTGGTCCACTCCTCTTCAATGGCTTTTGTTCAGTGTATATTGTGGCTGTACATTTATCTGGCTGTTGGTCATGTTGATATAAAATGATATAAAATGTTGTTTTATATCTAGAAATTGTGTGAATGAGAATGATTTGAGTTTTAACAGGAGCACAGGGGGAGAAATCTCTCCCGTCACCATGTTGGGACAGGAATGATCTGGATGCCATTTCAGTGGCATGTATTATCATGTTTCCACAGACATGGCTCTCAAAAGTGCAGGAGAAACATTATAAGTATTTCTAATTCAGCAAAAGAAAACTTGTAAATTGAGTAGTTTTTAAAAAAGTTTTTCTACTTTCAAAAAAAGTAATAAGCAAAAATCTGAAAAGAAGTCAAGAGTTTTTAATTTAGAGTGTATATTTGGTTTTATTATAAATTTTGGTACTCAACATGGCGCTTAGAAATACAACCACCATAATTTTTTATACCATGGTTGAAAAAAGAATGGGTGCAAAAGCACACGGACCCAATCAGACCACCGTCACTGCTGACCTTCGATGATTTAACCATGCAAATCACAGCAAACTGACTTCAGCTAAACATCACCTCTTTTTAATGTTTCATTTTATTTAAATTTAGAGTGTGACCATCAATTCGTATTCAGAATTAGATTCATATTCATTAAACTTATTTTTATTTTAACTTGAGCTCAGTGTTTTTAGAACACCACGTCATAAACAAGACGCTGCAAAAGACACGAGACGCGAGCGCAACGGTCAAACGCGTCCATCTAGGGTGTTTTACATCAAAAAACAATGGGAAAGCAGCTCAGTGGAGAAGAAAAACCTTCCCTATCTTTGGTTTTCCTCTCTCATAAAGTCATGCAATAACGAGTTTTCGTTTTGCTGTTGGAAACAAACCAACAATATTTGTTATTCATATAGTACTTTGCATATTCTAGAGAAAACTGAAACAGGGCCAAAAACCTTATGCAAGAGTATGTTGAAATCCCCTGATGCTGATGGGTGTGCCTTGAGACGCTTGAGAGCTTTATATAAGACAGAAATATGTCAGACAGACATCATTCAGACTCGATCGAGGTGAAGCTGCTCTTCTGACTCCATCTACAGTCATCCAGGTGAGTGTGTTCCTAATAAAGAGCACTTTTGAGCTCATAGTTCATTTGAACACCTGTACTTTGTAGTCAAGATTATTCTGTATTACACACATATTAAATATGATAACTAGTAGATCCTTCTTTTAAAATAATACGCAGAGAGTATGTTCGTGTGTAGAAGACCTATGCATTTCCAAACTGAGGAAGTTTATGGATCATATCTTCAACCTGCTGAAATGTTCCTAAAAATATATTTCCCTTAAATGTGCATTCTTAATAATACATAAATGTATTTCCCAACTGCTGTCGCAGTCCAGTTAACTGTTTTTCTGATCGTATTTCATACTTGTTGAATTTTTAATCAATGAACTCAATCTGTAGATGTCTAATATAACATCATTCATTTGGTGTGGAGATTAAATGTTGGTTTATTCTGTGTTGCAGGTTCAGACATGATGAACATCATGAAAGACATTCCCAATAGCCAAACAACAAAAGGTATTTTAGCGGTGTTCATCACCATAGTAACTTATGCTCCACGGCTAACCTGCTTCGGGGCAGGTTATGTTCTGGTTCAGAGATCTCAAACCGAATTTGGGCCAATCGGATGTAAGCTAAGTGAACTGACACATCCAGCGCAATAAAGTCACTCCCTCAGTTTCTCTTCCTCTAAATTAAAGGTCACTATATAGTAAAAAAAAAAAAAATAACAATGAAATTGTCTTGCTTTAATGATAATTACTTAGAATTATTTTATGATTTATATGATTTATATAATAATTCAATGATATATATTATTATTAACCCATTACACAAGCGATTTTAGTTTAACAGTCATTATTATTTAGTTTCAATGAATATTAATACAGATCATATGTTATATAAATAAGCTGTAAATAAACTTTAATATGACTACATGTGACCTACAGTACAGTCCAAAAGTTTGGAACCACTAAGATTTTTAATGTTTTTAAAAGAAGTTTCGTCTGCTCACCAAGGCTACATTTATTTAATTAAAAATACAGTAAAAAACAGTAATATTGTGAAATATTATTACAATTTAAAATAACTGTGTACTATTTAAATATATTTGACAAAGTAATTTATTCCTGTGATCAAAGCTGAATTTTCAGCATCATTACTCCAGTCTTCAGTGTCACATGATCCTTCAGAAATCATTCTGATATGCTGATCTGCTGCTCAAGAAACATTTATGATTATTTTCAATGTTGAAAACAGTTGTGTACTATTTTTTTCAGGATTTCTTGATGAATAGAAAGTTCAAAAGAACAGCATTTATCTGAAATACAAAGCTTCTGTAGCATTATACACTACCGTTCAAAAGTTTGGGGTCAGTAAGAATTTTTATTTTTTTGAAAAGAAATTAAAGAAATGAATACTTTTATTCAGCAAGGATGCATTAAATCAATCAAAAGTGGCAGTAAAGACATTTATAATGTTATAAAAGATTAGATTTCAGATAAACACTGTTCTTTTGAACTTTCTATTCATCAAAGAATCCTGAAAAAAAAATATTGTACACAAATATTTTGTATAATTGTACACATTAAATGTTTATTGAGCAGCAGATCAGCATATTGGAATGATTTCTGAAGGATCATGTGACACTGAAGACTGGAGTAATGATGCTGAAAATTCAGCTTTGATCACAGAAATAAATTACTTTGTGAAATATATTCAAATAGAAAACAGTTATTTTAAATTGTAATAATATTTCACAATATTACTGTTTTTTACTGTATTTTTAATTAAATAAATGTAGCCTTGGTGAGCAGACTAAACTTCTTTTATAAACATTAAAAATCTTAGTGGTTCCAAACTTTTGGACTGTACTGTATATCTGCTGTAAAGGGCGATCTGTTTAAGCCCACTGAAATGCTTTAATGCGACACGTCCACATCAATGTTTCTACAGATCGAGATCTCGATTCAAACAGATCAAATCACATTTTAAAACTAACTTGACGCCTCAAATAATGATTACTTCAGGATTATATCACCAGTGAGTTTTCATTTTCCTCCCTCACATATAAAGCTGTTTTAGTAATCAATGAACTCAATCTGTAGAAGGACTAATATAACATCATTCATTTGGTGTGGAGATTAAATGTTGGTTTATTCTGTGTTGCAGGTTCAAACACGATGAACATCATGAAAGACATTCCCAATAGCCAAACAACAGAAGGTATTTCATTTTAGATTAATTTAACCATGGTTAAAAATTAACCATGGCTTTTTTAATAGAAAAAATGTAGTAACCATGTTTTGTTCGCAGGTTGATTAGCACTTGTATTACCACAGTTTTACTAAAAACACCATGGTTGATTTGTGGTTACCATAACTATAACCATTGTTTTTTATTTTACTTGTAGTAAAACTATGGTTAATTTCCGTAAGAACAGTGTTTAAAACGATGAATGAATGCGTCTTAACTGGCTTAAAGAAATGTAATGATGTGTTAAGTAATCTTAATTAGAAATGCTTTGACTGTGCGACTGCTTTGAATATTAATTATGAATTTTGACAAATGTTGTAAATTGCATACAGTGAAAATGATGCAGATAATAACTAAAATATTTAATGCAAATGCAGCGTTGTTACTAGTTTAGATGAGCACTGACACCATGTGCTGAAATAATCACGTATATTTACGAGCCACGACTTTCTCCGATAAATTCTGAACACAGCAATCATCAAAATATGTCTTCTCCCATCTCTGAAAATGTCTGGATTTAGAAATTATCCCGTGGATGCTCATTTTAAGAGGCGTTTATTTAACTAGGTGTTAACATCACATTGAAAATATACATAACCGGAAGAATCGATGCACTGCTTCGACGAGCACTTCCGGTAATCAATTCTGCTGTGATAAAGGTCTCTTAACCTAATCCATAGAAAATCAATATTTGAGTCAGAAGATGATACTGATAAAAAAACAACAAAAAAACAAAAACAGGGTTAAGGAGATAGTAACTGTCTGACTGAATATTTAGCCAAGAACTGAGGATCCTCTGAGTGCCGCACGACTGAAAGTAATTCAGGCTACTAATGTTGAATTTTAGGATGAATTACTGTAACAGAAAATCATATTTAGGTCAGTTGTTTTTGAACTAAATCTGCTGTAAAGGGCGATCTGTTTAAGCCCACTGAAATGCTTTAATGCGACACGTCCACATCAATGTGTCTACAGATCATGATCTCGATTCAAACAGATCAAATCACATTTTAAAACTAACTTGACGCTTCAAATAATGATTACATCGTTACGACACTAGGAGGCGATAAGTGACTGTTAAGATGTATTTGACATTGAATGATTCATTCAGAAGATTTGTTCAAAAACACTGATTCATACTGTAATTAAATAAGTGAAGTAGTTATGAGTGAGTCATTAAATCATTCATTCAAACAGATTTTTTTTTAATTAATTAATTAAATATTTTTAAATAGACTGCAGCAATTAATATTTCATCCTCTAATAAATAATAATACTCAATTTTGTTTAGTTGTCTATGCAGAATTATGGGAGAATCATGATTTCTATTTGAAAGAATCAAATAAAAAACTTGATTCTCATTTTATTCAGAATCGTCCAACACAAATGAAAATAACACACGCACGTTCATCTTCCCCGCTGCTGTAACAATGTAAAATGTTATATATTTAGCACTATATGTTTTGTCTGTTTTTATATTGTTTGTCAACACACATTAAATATTATGTATCTGCATCCACTAATCTTTCATCCGTATGGACTAGTGCTGGCTATTTGACAATTCATAATCATTCATAACAATGTTGCAGCAATTTTTGATATACAATATAATTGAATATGTTTGTAGGTCAATATTGTATCATTTATCATTGTTGCAGTAAGTTGATTTTCTGTATGCTGCATATTTATTTTTGGACTGACAGTGGTTAATAAAGTCAAATAATGGTCTGTGAGAGAGTCAGTGGTTATATCACTGTGTTCCTGTAGGTCAGTGTTAGAGGAACTGTGTAACATCTTAGACTCAGCCTGACAGTTAATCTGCCCTGGACCAGGTCAGTTTCCAGCATAAGCTGCCAGAGCGACTGAGCTTCAGCTTTAGCTGTATGAAACCTAATCATTTGACAGTCAGGCTAACTAAAATAAGTCAGGCTTTTTTGTAAACTTGTTTTATGAAACAGATCTCCAGAAACACTGAAAAACCAAAAGTCCAAATCAAACAGACCAAACGTGACAGTTTGTACTTATCTTAAAATCCTCAAGTTCATGAAAGTGCTTCTTCTGTTAGATGATAAACATTGAAATAAA
This sequence comes from Chanodichthys erythropterus, assembly GCF_024489055.1. Classification (NCBI taxonomy): domain Eukaryota; kingdom Metazoa; phylum Chordata; class Actinopteri; order Cypriniformes; family Xenocyprididae; genus Chanodichthys; species Chanodichthys erythropterus. The sequence continues at coordinate 1,646,988 of NC_090234.1, forward strand.
AGCTCAGGATTATATCACCAGTGAGTTTTCATTTTCCTCCCTCATATATAAAGCTGTTTTGGTAATTAATGAACTCAATCTGTAGAAGGACTAATATAACAGCATTCATTTGGTGTGGAGATTAAATGTTGGTTTATTCTGTGTTGCAGGTTCAGACACGATGAACATCATGAAAGACAATCCCAATAGCCAAACAACAAAAGGTATTTCATTTTAGATTAATTTAACCATGGTAAAAAATTAACCATGGCTTTTTAATAGAAAAAAATGTAGTAACCATGTTTTGTTCAAAGGTTGATTACTACTTGTATTACCACAGTTTTACTAAAAACACCATGGTTGATTTGTGGCTACCATAACTATAACCATTGTTTTTTTATTTTACTTGGAGTAAAACTATGGTTAATTTGATATATGGTAAATTAAAGAAATGTAATGATGTGTTAAATAATCTTAATAAGAAATGTGTTGACTGTGTGACTGCTTTGAATATTAATTATGAATTTTGATAAATGTTGTAAATTGCATACAGTGAAATGAAAAGTTTCAATAAAAAATGATGCAGATAATAAATAAAATATTTAATGCAAATGCAGCGTTGTTACTAGTTTAGATGAGCACTGACACCATGTGCTGAAATAATCACGTATGTTACGTGCCACGGCTTTCTCCGATAAATTCTGACACAGCAATCATCAAAATATGTCTTCTCCTGTCTCTGAAAATGTCTGGATTTAGAAATTATCCTGCTTATTTTAAGAGGCGTTTATTTAACTAGGTGTTAACATCACATTGAAAATATACATGACCGGAAGAATCGATGCACTGCTTCGACGAGCACTTCCGGTAATCAATTCTGCTGTGATAAAGATAATTTCTCACACTGAAATTAAAGCTCAGGATTATATCACCAGTGAGTTTTCATTTTCCTCCCTCACAGCTGTTTTGGTGAGCTCAATCTGTAGAAGGACTAAAATAACTGCATTAATTTGGTGTGGAGATTAAATCTTATTCTGTGTTGCAGGTTCAGACACGAAGAAAGGCATTATTCCCAAGACCGAAACAAAAGGCGTCGACTTCTGTGAAATGAAAAACAACTTTTATATAATCCGCTCTGATTTTGGCTGCTATATGAAGACAAGAAGTTTAAACAAAGGTTCAGGTGTCTCTATTTTCAATCTGCACCTTTCCTGCAAAGATGGAGACCATTACATTGGTCATGAAAATGGCTACTTTTACATCATCAGGGGAAAGGAGTACCGCAAAGTCAAGGACCTGACGACAGACAGAGAAGGTAAAATGTACAAACTTCACCCCGACTGCCAGGGTGGAGACCACTACTTCTCAGCCAATGGCAAGTTTTACATTATCTTCAAAGAAAGGGGCATTTATCAAAGAACAACAGACATGACTGAAAACTGGCATCCTGTAGAATACAAGCTGCATCCCGACTGCAGCAAAGGGCTCTATTACTGGGGCCACACACACAGCTTCTACTTCCTCAGGCCAGGCTCAGATTGGGGAGTTCAGTACTGCGGCAGTAAAGACTTCAGCACAGATAAGTTTTCTGGTGTCTATTCTGCTCATTCTGATGTTCTGAACTTCCTCCCTGGTGGTCTGTCAGTAACTAAAGGTCAAGTCTTTGGCATTTGGGAGAATATTAAAACTATGACTAATGACAGCAATACAGCAGTGGAATGGACAAAGAAAATTAATAAAAAGGTGGGATACAATAAAAAGAAGATGTCCGAGATCACACACAGCTGGAAGATAGATGCATCAGCCTCGATTGAAACTGGAGGCCTTGCAAAGTTAATTGCACAGTGTCAGTTCTCCTTTTCTGCAGAATATGGAGGTTCACATGTCAGCACTGAAAGTGAAAGCTGGAACACAATGACTGAAGAGGAAGAAGAACTCAAATTTAAGCTGGAGCCAAAACAGTCTGTATATCTGTGGCAGTTCAAAATGGGTCTTGGTAAAGATCAAGTGTTGTTCTGCCGTAATATAAAGATTAACCATGATAAAGATCCTCCAACTGACAACCCGCTGCCACAAACACAAAAAAAAAAGAATAACGAAGATGACGAAAAAAAGATCACTAATGATCCAAAGCCTCCAACTGAAGTCCTGCTGCCACCTGCACAACACAAAAAAAGAATAACCAAGTGCTTCAGATAAATACCTGCATTAATTATACCTTCTCTAGTAATTATTTAGATATCTACATGCATTGCTTAAAATGAGGCTGGAATTGTTTCATAGCAAAGAGATTTTTCAGTTACACTCAATGTAACTTAGTGTTTCTGATTAAACCCAGCAAGCAATAGCCGTCATTTCTCCGTCTCGGTGAACTACAGACCTGATATAGTCCGGCTATGAGTAATTAAAATCAAAAACCAAATTAAAAATTATTTTGGTTAAATGTCAATTTTGCCAAACTAACTTGTGAGATGTATGATATTCCATCATGTCATCAAAGTCAACAGTGAAACAAGGTGTTTGGTTTCACATCTTTGACATGTTATATTGTGTAGGCTGTGCGTAGCCACGATTTAGCTCGTAGTCAGACCGGCTGTTTGTAGCCCACCTTTAATCAATCCTGATTTATTGTCTAATTTTACGGCTTGGCTATAGCCCTGATTCAGACCAGACATTTCCGCCATTTTACAACTGTTGGAGATCAAGCAACAGCAAATGTTAAAGCAAATTCTTTCCTGCTTTTGGTCTTGTAAGTATCTGTGTTTTTCATTTTGACATGCATTCATTATATATGTACATCATGTGTTATCATGTGTAGGAACCGTGACATTTTAGCGGGTAACAGTGCAGACTCAGAGTAAGTGTGGTTAGATTAACACGCACATGTACTGTAGTGTTTCCATGTGCCCTAAAACTCTCTAATTATCTCAATACGAGGGGGTAAACATGAAACCTGTGCACCCTATTATTATTTGTTACAGAAGCCTCACGTATCTTTTCATCTTTGATCATTATGATATGAAAATATGAGTTTTTGATTTGGCAAGGCAAGTTTATTTTGTATAACACATTTCAACAAGAAGGCAATTCAAAGTGATTTACATAAAACATGGAATTTATGGAACCGAAAATTAATCATGTTGTTTTATAAACCAAAAAACATTGTTAACCTTTTTAATATAACTTTTTTTGTCAATGTTTTATATTTTTATTATGTTGTAAAATGTTCCTTTTTTAATGTTTAATTGTATTGTACAAATTTAATTTTCATTATGTTTTTTTAATCATTTTGTATTATCTTGAGTGCTTTTTCTAAATAAAACCTTTATATTTCATTTGTTTGGATGGATTGTCATTTATGAGAACCTGTTATATTTAAGTGAAAAGAATCCTTTAGCCAGTATTTTGTCGTCTATTACATGTATAGATGTAGTCATTCATTAGCTGTATATTTGATCTACTCTTGGGTTATGGTTAGACGTCCATTAGATTTTCACTGACAGCCCAAATTCAGCCCTGTTTTAGTCTTTTAGGCATAAAATTGCTTGCTGGGAAAGAAACTGACAGAATCCTACATTAAATCTCATGACATGTATTTTTCAAATCTCACACATGCAACACAACTGCAAACACACCGTTCAATATGATGGCTAAATCAGATATTGGAATTTTTTACTAGAAAAGAGTGGGTGCTTACTCTATATTATTGGAGATGCACACTGTAAAATGTTTATTGTAAATTTAACAGTAACTTACTGGTAACAATGGACTACTTGCACAACTACTTCCGTGTTATACTCATTACGGCTCGAGCGCTTCCGGTCAGTGTTCAGAGCACTTCTATACAAAGAGCTTCTCTGGCTGCCAAATGTTTTTTAAACAATGAATTATATTCTCTGCATTAACATTAATTATCTTCAACCTGCTGAAATGTTTATTAATGTATTTTGCTTCCAAATGCTTATTCTGAATAATAAATATATTTCCCCACTAACCTGCCGCCATCAAGTGCTCGTCTTTTTCACAGTTCCCGTGTCTCCCGGACTCCATTACCCATAATCCTCCTGTTCTCCACACCTGCACTCACTTCCCTCGTCTTCTCCCCATCATCACCGATCATCTACACCTGTACTTCCTCATCAGCACTCCCTACGTATATGGACTCACTCCCTTCACTCCTTGTCTGTTCTTATTGTTAGTTTAACGTGTAATGGTTGTATGTCTGCTCCTACGTTCAGTAAAATACCCTTTATTGTTGGTCCATGTATTGCCTCATCTCTACTGCAACCTCACGTAACAGACTTGTCATTAGCAGTGTTTTTCTCTTAGTCATCATATTTCATACCTGTTAAATTAACATTTAAATTAATTTAAACGAGCAGATGAGCATATAAGACGTGCACAAACAAACCAAGCTGATGATTAAACAGCAGTATAACTTACCTTTTTATATAATAGTTATAATTAATCAAATACTTATGAAGGTGAATCATGGTTTTACTATAGTAAGAGTGTAGTAACTATGGTTAATTTCCGTACGATCAGTAGGCTATTGCTTGCCTTGGTGCTCTTTTATTCCAGTGTTTGAAATAGTTGAATGAGTGTGAAAACTGCCTTAACGATGTTAAATATTTAATTAATCTTAAAGAATAATGCAATGACAGCGCAACTACTTTAAATATTAGAATGCATAAATGTGTGAATTACATACAAATGATTGAGAGTGAAAAAATGGCTCAGAATAGTGACTAAAATGAAATTATAATATTATGTTCATTCTGATCTTATTCATCACGTCTCACACTGCAGCGATGCATTCACCAGTAGAGCGCTGACACCTGTGGTGAAAGAATCACGCTTATGTTGGATTAAAACTTAAAGTTCGGTTGAGTTTGGAAAGGTCTGTACACAGTAATCATCAGAATATATCTTCTCCGGTCTCTGAATATGTCTGGAATTTAAAATCATCCTAAAAACTCTCATTTTAAGAGTTGCTGTATTCATACCACAGTAAAATTACCATAAGGAATGAACGCTTGCTCATATTTTTATGGAAACGTATTAACTAAGACTTTATATCTTGCAAATAACATAAAAATAAAACATATAAAGTGAAAAAAATTAACCATCCTCCTGTGGATTTTCATCTGTCACAGAGCCATCTATTGCGTGAGGGGGTGTGGTTGTTTTTTGCGGGCATTTAGTACAGTATTTAGATTTATAGTATATTACTTTTTAAACAGAAATCATTTACAGTACAGTCATAGATGATGTCATAGTGTAACTGAAGTCTACTGAAGAGTTTAATTCACAAGTCAAAAAGCGCTGCATTCTGTACTCATTATGCATTTGGCGTATATACAAGTAATTATGTACGCCAAATCAGAGATATGCACCCCTCGGAGGCCAAACCCACAGATTCCACATTTCTGGACAGGGATGAAGAATCTTCCCCCCCGCCTGAAACAGGAAGTCCCTCCTGATCAGAATCTTCCAAGGCGACCCATCAAAAAAGCCATCAGGTCCAAAAACCATATGCGGCTTGGCCAGTGAGGTGCTACTAGCAGTAGACTTATCCCTTCCTGGTGAATTTTCTCCAGAACCCCCGGGAGCAGAACAACTGGGGGAAATGCATAGATACACAGCTTTGGCCATGTCTGTACCATGGTGTGAGGGAGAACCAAAGTGGACAGTGCGGCGTATTCTGAGACGCAAACAGATCCACTTCCGCTTGGCCATAAATCTCCCATATGAGCTTCACCACCTCTGGGTGAAGTCTCCATTCATCTGGCCTCAGCCCCTGCCTCGACAGAATATAGATAGCTCTCAAGGAGAGCATCTTCCCCAGAGACCACAGGAGGATCTGTTGCACCAGTTTGTATAATGGGCGCGACCGCAGACCCCCCTGCCAATTTATATACGAGACCACCAATGTATTGTCTGTCCAGACCAGCACATGATGGCCCCTCAGGTCTGGAAGGAAGAACTTCAACGCATTGATGACCACCATCATCTCCAGGCAATTTATGTGCCACAAGAGCTGATGACTCTTCCACAGACCCTGAGCTGAGCGGCCTTCCATTACCGCTCCCCAGCCTCAGAGTGACACGACGACATCGAGCTCCTAACACAGGGCCCTGGGACAGGAACCAATTTTTCTTCCATATGATCAAGGCATGGAGACAGCGCCGCGTGATCTTGATCAAACGAAATGGGTTGCCCCTCGGGGAAAACCCTTTGGTCCTGAGCCACCACTTTAAGGGTCTCATGTACAGCAGGCCAAAAGGTATCACATTGGACGCTGCTGCCATCAGACCCCACAGTCTCTGAAACTGCTTTACAGTGCGTGACTGGCCTAGCTTCAATTCTTTCATGGCTAATAGAATAGCAGTGATGCGAGCTGGAGAGAGACATGCTCGCATTGTCACCGAATCCCAAACCACACCAAGAAAAGTGGTCCTCTGTTGTGGAGTAAGCACGTTTTTCTTGGCATTCAGTCTCAACCCCAATTTCTGAATATTTGCGAGAATGACATCTCGATGCAGAACCACCATCTCCTCTGATTGTGCTAAAATCAACTATTGTCGATATAATTCAGGATGCATATGCCCTGCAGCCTGAATGGGGCTAGCGCTGCATCTACACATTTCGTGAATGTGCAGGGAGAGAGAGCTAGGCCAAACGGAAGAACCAAAGAATTGGTACGCTTCGCCTTGAGATCCTTGCGTCCTTGACATCTATTGTGACAAACCAATCTTCGGATTTGACTTGAATCATGATTTGACTTATCGTCAACATCTTGAATTTTAACTTTTGTACTGGTCAAATCAGATGACGTAGATCTAAAATAGGGTGCAACCCCCCCATCTTTTTTTGTAACCAAGAAATACCGGCTGTAAAACCCTGTCGGCAACCGGAACCCTCTCTATAGCCTCTTTTGATAATAAGGTTTTTATTTCTTGCTCCAAAAACCAAAGCCTGCTGTGGAAGCACTAACGTTTTCAGCACTCCTTTGAATAGATGTGGATAGCACCAAAACTGGATTTTGTAACCTTTCTCTATAATTTGCAGGACCCAACGTGAGATGTTTTGAAGAGATTTCCACTCTACCAGAAGATCTACTTAGGGAACCAGCCTCTTGAGGCTGGCCTCTGGTGTTTGTTGACAGCACTTTTTTGATGTAAATGTATCCTCCTCAGAGGTTATGACACAGTGTATTGTTGTTCTGAACACTGCGTCACTAATTCGGTGGGAACCGCTGCGCCCCGAAGCACCAGAGGTGACTGGGTTGGCAGAACGGCCCCCGTGTGGGGCTGCCCTCAGAAGTCTGATGCCAGGCCCTGTCTTTATCCTTTAGCTCAGACAGACTGAGCCACAGGTGCCCCTCTGTCTCCACCAAGGCTGCTATAGACCGCCCAACAGCTCTGGCAGTCTCCTTGGTGGTTCTTAGAGACAGACCTGTGGCTCTGCTTGGTATGCTTGCAGAATAGCCATAGTATGCAAGCACGCACCAGCCTGACCTGCTGCCATATACGCTTTTCCCACTAACCCTGATGTAGCTTTAAGTGGATCGTGGGGAGCGTGGGGGTCTTCAGGGACGATGCTGAACCCGGGGACAGATAGCTCATAAGCGTCTGTTCAATTCGGGGCACCGCCCCATAACCATATTCTTTAAGCCCTCTTATGTTAGAGTAGTGCTTTACACAAGGGCTGAATAAACGTGATGAATATGGCTTTTTCCATGATCTAGCTAATTCATCATGTAAATCATGAAAGAAGGGAAGGTCTTGTGGTGGAAGTGCCTTATTTGATGACAAAAAGCGCTTGTCCAGTTTGCTTTTCGGACGAGCGCCTTGACTCTCGGCTGGCCAATCAATGTTTAACTTAGACATAGCATGAGAAAGCACATCCATCAGCTCCTCGTACTCAGTGGAAAGTGACGAGTCATCTTCCCCCATATTGACGCTCAGCACATCCATTTCATTGCGTATATGCTGATTGGTAGGATCTGACTTTCCCTTCAGCGATTACTTTGCACTATTGACTGTTGAAACACAACTTTCGTCTACACTGAGAGACTTTTGCACACACACCAACATATTTTTCCACTTTTTACACAGACTGAGAAGTTATTGACTGTTATATTGTTTGAAGAGTTTGAATTGTTTTCAAATTGTTTCGAATTGAACTACTGTGAGATTGTAATTTTCTTTTCCTCATTTTAATTGTTTTAATTTGGGTTAATCTTTTCCATGTGTGAAATATAAAAGCGTTAAATAAGAAAAGCTTTTATTAAATTAAAATTTATTGAGACTGAATATCTATAAACCAAAATTAGAAACGAAATAACTGAAACATAAATCGAATAACTAGAAGCAAATAGGAAGAAAGCTATTTAAATAGTGAACACAGCTCAAACATATCAAAAAGAACAACAGGGGATTGAAAAGAAACAATCATTTAATTTGGTTTTATTTATTTTTATTTAATTGTTGTTGTGACTGTGTTACAATTGCTTTATTATTCATTTTTTTTCCCAAACAAAATACATGGTCATTTCCAGTTATTGTCTGTGTCCTTGTGTGCCTTGATCACTTACCCTCCTGTAACGAACCTAATCACTGGTCCAATATCAGGTGCTTGGAGTGACCTGTCCCTGTTACAGTAACTTAGTCTTACATTATATATATACATATATATACACTGCGTTCCAAATTATTATGCAATTGACATATCAGTAAGATTTCAGTAGAATAAACATTCAGATTTTAGTTTTTCTAAGAAAATGTTTTTTTTTCTAAGAAAATGTGTTTTTTTTTTTTTTTTTTTTTTATCCATGTCTTTTTAGATAACTGGTATCAATCTCAGACAAAATAATTGGCCAGATCTATGGAAACCCTACTTAGAGGTTGTTCCACATTATTAAGCAAGTCACAGTTCTCATGCAATATGGGGAAGAAGAAAGATCTTTCTGAAGATGAAAAGCATGAAATGGTCCAATGTTGTGCAAAAGGCATGAAAACAACTAATATTGTGTGAAACTGAATGGAGGTTATTGAATTATCATAAGATTTGTGAGTGATTTAGAGCATTGTTTGTATTTTGCTCACAATGCAGTCAGAACTGGAGTTTGAATATGAACACATGAAAAATACGATTGTTATTATGATATACAGTGCGCATATACTCGGTTTCAGCGCGGAGCTCCACAATGAGTTTAATAACACTAGCCACGTGGCACACAGCTCATACAGAATAAAGTATCCATGTTTAAAGTTTTCATTTCACACATTCTCCTGCACCAAACATTAACCAGCACGGTGTAGTTATGCACACATATTTCATCAAGTCTTCTTCAGATGAATTATATGTGCAAACTGGACACTGATACAGTGGTGTAATCTGAATGCGACGACGCAATCATTCTAACAGACAAAAGACTAATTTTGAGACTGCAGTGCTCGTAAACGTAATCAAAGTAGCCTATTATTAGCCCTATTTAATATTCTTTCACATTTTTTCCTTGTGCTTGGGAGTTTGTCATTTTCTCCATGCTCATATATTAATATTCATTATTCTGTATAATCAGTGTGTTGTATGTCTCTGTTTCATTGGTTGTTCTCTCCCTTCTTCTCCCCCCTCTACACCCACTTTTCCAGAGAGATTTTCAAGTCATAGGTGTGAACGACCAGGGTAAAACAGGGGGGTTTCATGACCCTTTAAGGACTCCAGCTCTCTACTTACCTGTCTCCAGTGTCTCCTGTACTCCTCATGTTCAACCCCATCTGTGTGTGAGTGTTCCCAGTCTCCAGTTTCCTAAGTCTCCAGCGCCAGTTCAGCTCTTCATACCTGTGACCACAAAAGGACAGTATTACCTCTCTATCATTCCTGCATCATCATCTATCACCATATACTCACCTGCACTGCCGTTAACTCTGCTGATATCAATAAACATCACTGTTTGTTTTTACCTCCATGCCTTCTGTGACTGTAAAAACTAATATATAAATGTTCTATTAATTACTATTTTATTTACTGTATACTGTTTGTTTATTGTCAATATTATATTTATTATTGACTATATTGTTATATACTATATAAACTATTTCTTATATATAGTGTAGATGACCACTAGCAGTGTTTTATTATGATTATGCTGTTTCATACTTTTATTTCATGGGACTTTTATTTTGACATCATGCTATCTGCATGGGGGACTAATTTCTCCACGCTCACTCTTTCAAATAAAAAACACACAGGAAGGCACGAGAAGGTACGTTACAAGACGGTGCATGTTTAAAGTCAGAGATTGGAAAATATTACTGTAATCTTCAACTAAAGTGTTCCTTGAAGTGTTATACCACTTTGTGCTTGATTTGTTTTGGCAGTAATAACTTGAGAATAATTCATGAAGTTGCTAGCTATCTCTCCAATGTCCAAGTTAAGTTAATGGCGTCATTCTTCCCTGGATCACCACTTTCTAGCACCCTTTGATATGCGGAGCGAGGTATGTGGTTGATTGTAATATACTATTTCATATGTATTAATTTCATACGTTCATGTAAATGGTAATGAGATTCATTTCACATGATGGCTGTTGCCTGTTGTGCCGTTATCAATGTGATTCTAGCTTGCTAAAGTGCATTTGTTAAAGGATTATTTTGTATCTGACTGAATTGCCTTTGTTATTTGTCTTTTAAATTAAGTTTTCACGGTGTTGGTGCTATGCACACTCGTCTGAATTAAAGTACACCCGTATGGAAACACTCTCAAGCCTGTTTATTCAAAGTTGAAGGGCTGCTACATATAGTATATAACAACTTTTTATTATTCTCACTTTATCTCATATTTACTATTTGCATTCCCAGATAGCAGAATTGGTGTGGCCCAGATCTGGCACACACTTGACGCTTTCATTTGGCCCACTTTTGGCAGGAATGATGGCACTTGGGCGGTCCGCTCCTGTTTGTCAGATCTGGGCCACAAGCAAGCCACAGTTATGCCACATGTCAGCCATGAACAAAACAAATGAAGCAGAACTGGCCCACATCTGGCCCAGATATCAAACTTGCTGTGGCCCAGATCTGGCGCACACTTGACGCTTTCATTTGGCCAACTTTTGGCAGGAATGGTGGAACTTGGGAGGTCCTCTCCTGTTTACCAGATCTGAGCCACAAGGAAGCCATAGCAATGCCACATGTCAACCAGGAACAAAACAAGTAAAGTAGTACTGGCCCAAATCTGGGCCACAGTTATTTTGAATTCTGGCCCAGATCCAATACCTTGCTTTGGCCCACATACCACTTGGAATGATGGCACTTGGGCGGTCCTTTCCTGTTTACCAGATCTGGGCCATAAGGAAGCCATAGCAATGCCGCATGTCAACCGAAAACAAATCACTCCTGTTTGCCGCATCTGGACCTCAAGAAAGCCATATAAATGCCATATGTAACAAACCATGTAAATCACTCCTGACCTTAATGTGGGCAACACGTTGTTGTTGTTGTTTTTAATGCAAAACCTCTTTGAATGATGGCAATGCACCCTTGTTTACCAGTTCTGGTCCTCTAAGAATTAAACAAATTAACTGTGTGTGTGCATGCTGTGCCATTAAAACTTTGGAAACTCTGTGAATGAACATCAATGACACTAAGTGTATTCTGCATCAACAATATTCAACATACAGTCAAGAGAAATGTAAAAATGGCCTACTTTAATATTAAGTTACAACAGATCATCCAAACACACTTCTGAAATTTTTTTTATTAACTTTGCCAATGAAAAACCCATGCATGATAACATTTCCAAAACAAACGAAACATGGAAAAACAACAACAATACAATAAACACAAAATATGTGGATAGAAATGTTGTAGAAACTAACAAAACATTTGTATAGAAAATATTGTACACACTAAATAAAAAAATTGTCACTACAGGAACCATCCTAAGGATTTAAAGGATTTGTGGACCTCCTTGACTCCCAGACCCATCAGGACCATGGCAATCTTGCAGGCCTGTGGACACAAAAATTAAAACAAAAAACAGAAACTTTTGACTCTTTAGAAGCCAATTTAAAGGTGCCCAGGAACGTTCTTTCACAAGATGTAATATAAGTCTAAGGTGTCTCCTGAATGTGTCTGTGAAGTTTCAGCTCAAAATACCCCATAGATTTTTTTTAATTAATTTTTTTAACTGCCTATTTTGGGGCATCATTAATAATGCACTGATTTACACTCGGCGCCGCCACTTTAAGACGTGAGCTTCCTGCCACACGAGCTGTCGACTATATTACAGCGCATTTACAAAGTTCACACAGCTAATATAACCCTCAAATGGATCTTTACAAGATGTTCGTCATGCATGCTGTATGCATGCTTCGAATTATGTGAGTAAAGTATTTATTTGGATGTTAAAAGTTTTATTCTGAGTGAGTTTGAGGCTGTGCGCCGTGGCTAACGGCTAATGCTACACTGTTGGAGAGATTTATAAAGAATGAAGTTGTGTTTATGCATTATACAGACTCCAAGTGTTTAAAAAATGAAAATAGCGACGGCTCTTGTCTCCGTGAATACAGTAAGAAATTATGGTAACTTTAACCTCATTTAACAGTACATTAGCAACATGCTAACGAAACTTTTAGAAAGACAATTTACAAATATCACTAAAAATATCATGATATCATGGATCATGTCAGTTATTATTGCTCCATCTGCCATTTTTCGCTGTTGTTCTTGCTTACCTAGTCTGATGATTCGGCTGTGCACAGATCCAGACGTTAACTGGCTGCCCTTGTCTAATGCCTTTTTATAATGTTGGGAACATCATGGGCTGGCATTATGCAAATATTGGGGGCGTACAACCTGCTTGAGCACCTGCCCCTTTGCCCCTTGGTGCTCAAAGTGCCCTTTTGTCAAAGCAAAATTTCCTCTATTATGACCTTTTGTGAATGTCTAAATATTAGTAAAATTTATTAATAATAATTTAGCCGTAAATAAAATGACCCACATGATGACATTTTACCTGACGATGACGACCTCATCCGACCGGGACGATTCCCCACACCGCACGCGCATTTTTAATTGCCAGGGGATATTTTCAACACCGCGGCAGCTGGTAAGTGGTGTTTCATTCTCAGCGAAGTGATTTTGAAGTTTATTAAAGAACGATGTGATGTGAGAACATTCAGATGTGTTGTATATATTGCTGTGTGTAGTCTGTAGTGTAGAAGTAACGTTAGCGTGCTGTTTGAGGGAGAAAAGTTTCACAGGCAGGCATCGAGGGGTCTGTTCTTTTTTTATGTTATTTGACTAAACTTGTTACAGATCCCTTGTCTTCCTGGACTCCATATCCCATGATCCTCCTGTTTCATCACCTGCAGTCACTTCCCTCGTCAGCTCCTCATCATCACAGATCACCTGCACCTGGACTCTATCATCTGCACTCCCTTTATAATGCACTCACTCCCTGCACTCCTTGTCCGTTCTCTGTTGTGTTATGTTTGCGTTTGGTGTTCCTGCCCTTGTTTCTATTAAAGTCTCTTACGATTGTGGAAATCCGTATCTGCCTCGTCTCTCTACACCAGCATCCTTAACAGAAGAACGGACCCAAACTTTGGATTTTCCACAAAAAGGAAAGAGATGGAGACACTCCCCGGCTCCCTGGCTACCGCTCCTCCAACGCCTCTCACTCACCTTTCTGCTGGCGATCGCCTCATCGGGCTTCTTCAGGTTGGTCGTTCACTGGAGAGGTATGTGGAGGAGTTCGTTGAGCTGGCTTATCTGAATGACTGGCCCGATGCTAATTTAATCGCCCTGTTTTTGGACGGTCTGGATGACAACACTCTCCGTCTCCATGAACCTGATTATCGTCTCTCCTTAAGTGAAACTATCAATTTTATTTTGTTTTTGAATAATTCCAAATTCTATGTGGATGAGTGTTGGTCTCCAGTCCGTCCAGAAACACGGTCGGCTGGGCCAGTTAGTCAGCCTCCGTATTCCTCCGCTTACCCCTCCGGTGAACTTCCTTCCTGCCCCACGTTGGATCCACACTCTCCTGCTGGGTCCGGAAAGCGGAAGAGGAGGAAAAAACCTGCTCCAGAGCCCGCTCCAGTCTCTCCAGAGCCCGCTCCAGTCTCTCCAGAGCCCGCTCCAGTCTCTCCAGAGCCCGTTCCAGTCCCCACAGAGCCAGCTCCAGTGCCTGTGGGGATCTTAATTGTATTTGAGGGAATGAACTGGCCCTCAGCTCCAGCCGCCGCCTACGAGCCCTCAGCTCCAGCCGCCGCCTACGAGCCCTCAGCTCCAGCCGCCGCCTACGAGCCCTCAGCTCCAGCCGCCGCCTACGAGCCCTCAGCTCCAGCCGCCGCCTACGAGCCCTCAGCTCCAGCCGCCGCCTACGAGCCCTCAGCTCCAGCCGCCGCCTACGAGCCCTCAGCTCCAGCCGCCGCCTACGAGCCCTCAGCTCCAGCCGCCGCCTACGAGCCCTCAGCTCCAGCCGCCGCCTACGAGCCCTCAGCTCCAGCCGCCGCCTACGAGCCCTCAGCTCCAGCCGCCGCCTACGAGCCCTCAGCTCCAGCCGTCGCCTACGAGCCCTCAGCTCCAGCCGTCGCCTACGAGCCCTCAGCTCCAGCCGTCGCCTACGAGCCCTCAGCTCCAGCCGTCGCCTACGAGCCCTCAGCTCCAGCCGTCGCCTACGAGCCCTCAGCTCCAGCCGTCGCCTACGAGCCCTCAGCTCCAGCCGTCGCCTACGAGCCCTCAGCTCCAGCCGTCGCCTACGAGCCCTCAGCTCCAGCCGTCGCCTACGAGCCCTCAGCTCCAGCCGTCGCCTACGAGCCCTCAGCTCCAGCCGTCGCCTACGAGCCCTCAGCTCCAGCCGTCGCCTACGAGCCCTCAGCTCCAGCCGTCGCCTACGAGCCCTCAGCTCCAGCCGTCGCCTACGAGCCCTCAGCTCCAGCCGTCGCCTACGAGCCCTCAGCTCCAGCCGCCGCCGCCGAGCCTGCCGCTCCAGTCTCCGCCGCCGAGCCTGCCGCTCCAGCCGCCGCCGCCGAGCAAAGCGCTCCAGTCTCCGCCGCCGAGCAAAGCGCTCCAGTCTCCGCCGCCGAGCAAAGCGCTCCAGTCTCCGCCGCCGAGCAAAGCGCTCCAGTCTCCGCCGCCGAGCAAAGCGCTCCAGTCTCCGCCGCCGAGCAAAGCTCTCCAGTCTCCGCCGCCGAGCAAAGCTCTCCAGTCTCCGCCGCCGAGCAAAGCTCTCCAGTCTCCGCCGCCGAGCAAAGCTCTCCAGTCTCCGCCGCCGAGCAAAGCTCTCCAGTCTCCGCCGCCGAGCAAAGCTCTCCAGTCTCCGCCGCCGAGCAAAGTTCTCCAGTCTCCGCCGCCGAGCAAAGTTCTCCAGTCTCCGCCGCCGAGCAAAGTTCTCCAGTCTCCGCCGCCGAGCAAAGTTCTCCAGTCTCCGCCGCCGAGCAAAGTTCTCCAGTCTCCGCCGCCGAGCAAAGTTCTCCAGTCTCCGCCGCCGAGCAAAGTTCTCCAGTCTCCGCCGCCGAGCAAAGTTCTCCAGTCTCCGCCGCCGAGCAAAGTTCTCCAGTCTCTGCCGCCAAACCAGCTCCATGCTCCTCCACCCACACATTGACTTTATTCCTTGGACTCCTCAATATGATCCTAAACCTCTCCAAGTATTTTTGGGGGGGGGGCCAAGTACCCGTGGGTGGGGGACATGTGGGCGCCACACATGTGGGTGGGCCTCTGATGTGGCCTGCCAAGGCTCCTGACCCGCCGTGGCCTGTAACAGCTCCTGACCCGCCGTGGCCTGCCAAGGCTCCTGACCCGCCGTGGCCTGCCAACGCTCCTGACCCGCCGTGGCCTGCCAACGCTCCTGACCCGCCGTGGCCTGCCAAGGCTCCTGACCCGCCGTGGCCTGCCAAGGCTCCTGACCCGCCGTGGCCTGCCAAGGCTCCTGACCCGTCGTGGCCTGCCAAGGCTCCTGACCCGTCGTGGCCTGCCAAGGCTCCTGACCCGTCGTGGCCTGCCAAGGCTCCTGACCCGTCGTGGCCTGCCAAGGCTCCTGACCCGTCGTGGCCTGCCAAGGCTCCTGACCCGCCGTGGCCTGCCAAGGCTCCTGACCCGCCGTGGCCTGCCAAGGCTCCTGACCCGCCGTGGCCTGCCAAGGCTCCTGACCCGCCGTGGCCTGCCAATTAGGCTCCTGACCCGCCGTGGCCTGCCAAGGCTCCTGACCCGCCGTGGCCTGCCAAGGCTCCTGACCCGCCGTGGCTCGCCAAGGCTCCAGACCCGCCGTGGCTCATGGATCCGCCCTGGAGACCTCCACTCCAGTCCACTCATCCCCCGGCACCTACATGAGGTCTCCAGGGCGCCCGCCCCCCCTCTCGGTTATTCTATTTACGGCGCGAGGACGCGCCTACCGGGAGGGGGAGGTACTGTTACAGATCCCTTGTCTTCCTGGACTCCATATCCCATGATCCTCCTGTTTCATCACCTGCACTCACTTCCCTCGTCAGCTCCTCATCATCACAGATCACCTGCACCTGGACTCTATCATCTGCACTCCCTTTATAATGCACTCACTCCCTGCACTCCTTGTCCGTTCTCTGTTGTGTTATGTTTGCGTTTGGTGTTCCTGCCCTTGTTTCTATTAAAGTCTCTTACGATTGTGGAAATCCGTATCTGCCTCGTCTCTCTACACCAGCATCCTTAACAAAACTATTATTATATTACAATATATTTTTTTTTTTTTAAAACGCAGAGTGCCTTAAAAATAATTATCACAACACTGGTAAGACTTATTCAAATTTTCTCATTCTCTGAATTATCATTATAAAAATAAAAACAATTCAGAAATGAATTAAAATATAATTATAAATGTGACACACATTTTTTTTTTCCTACAATAGCAACATTGTTTACAACAGCAAGACCACTTTAGCCTGTAAACTCAATAATATCTCTCTGGATATAAATGTAAAAATATCAATGTCAATATAAAATATATAATATACCTGACCTGACATCAAAGTGCAGTGTGAAGGATATGTGACCCTAGTGACAATGATGTCATTAACATTTTTAGGGACATGTCCAACAGGACACTTCTGTTATAAGTGCCTACAACCACTCATCCTCCACTTATAAGATTAATGCTACACTGTGATTTTTAGTGGGTGCCATCAGAATGAACACACACACACACACACACACACACACACACATATTTTAGTTTCTTTATTTATATTTTTGATGATTTCTCACTCTTACCCCTGCCATGGCCACCATCATCCTATCCCCCAATTAATGTTTTTTTTTTTTTTTTTTTTTTTTTTTAAATCAGATAATAAAACTATATTGTACTGTACGAAACATGGGCCACGTCGATTTTACTATAAAGTTTTCTATAGTTTTTACTATAGCAGCTGTTCTTAATTATTCTGTAAAACAGAGAAGAAAAAGCCATCAGGTTGGGACAACTTAAGACAACTTTCTAATCCCAGAGTTATTATTAGGTGGAAGGAAAATATTTTTTTAATATTTTTTTTAAACTTTCCCATTCTGTTTCTTTTTCAAAACTGCATCACAGCATTTGCTGCTGTATCAATACATAATCATCCATATCGATACGCGAATCAGCAAGGAATGCATCACAATATATTGCTGTATTGATATTTTGAGCAGCGCTAAAGCCTTGTTCCATGTGCCCCTTTTATACTTTGAGCACCTGTGCCCGGTTGCATAAAGCACCTTAAGTTTTTCCCTTAAGTATGACACTTAAGGCGTGATTTCCCCTTAACTAAGGGAATGACTTAAGGGTGTTGCATATAATCTCTTAAACTGTTCTCTTAGGTAAGGGAAACCGTTAAGTGTTTAACGACAGCATCCCAGGTTTTGCCGTTAAAAAATTCTACTGTTGCCATGGACACGTTATTTGTTAATACGTATCGTGGTAAGTTTTCACAGAAAACAACATAATATGGATAAGGAAAACAAAAAAGAAAACCAAATATGAAAGAGACGAGAAACTCAAATTGATTGTTTACTCAAAATTGAGATTTCTGCCGTCATTCACTCACCCTGACAACCCTCATGTCGTTCCAAACCCATAAGACTTTCATTCATCTTTGGACAACAAATAAAGATATTTTTAATATTCTCTCATCATTTATGTCCATTTATTGAAAGACATCCATATGATTACGGCTGTGTCGGAAGCTCAAATGTGCGCGCAAGAACAAATGAGGGTTGTTTTTGCGTGTGATGCACGCACGTTTGCGCTTCCGTTGACCATATAAGATATGTTATAAGATATGTTATATTTCATCAATGTTTATGTGAATAAACCGCTAAAGTACAATTTGTCTATCATATAAAGCGGCCGATCGTGGCACGTTATATGACTTGGATTGAACCTGCTCACTCTGTGTAACACTTAAGGTGAAGTTTTACGAACCTTACGATATACTTAGGGAAATGAAGGTTAAGGGGCTTTATGCAACACTTACGCATTACTTAAGTGAAAAATATATACTTAAGGGAAATTCTTAAGGGTTTATGACGTTTCGCCTAAAGAAACCCTTAAGTAACACTTAACGGTTATTTTCTGCAACACCCTTAAGTTTAAGGGAAACATAAGGGCGATCTTAAGGGAAAATTACACTTAAGGTGCTTTATGCAACCGGGCACTGCCCCTCCAAAGGTCTCTGCACGGCCCTGGTAGGGTTCATGTCATTTTACCAGCAATGTAACTTGACTTTTTCTTTATTAACTTTGGCTTCACATTTTTAGTGCAGTCAGCATACCTGAGTAAAAAAAATGAAATAAATACTTCCAATGTAGAATAGTCAGAGTAAAACATTTATCTCTTTAGTGCAGTCAGCTTAACGGAGTAAACTCAAATTAAATAAATAACTCCAAAACTAGTCAAAAATAAATTTAGTAATGTATTGCGCTGTGATCGTCATGAAAAACTGAGTTGCATAGGTCCACCCGCCCGAAATTAAAGCAATGAATTTAGCATTGCTTCAGGTAGTTTGGCTTTACTTCGCTGTAAAAGTGAGGCAGAACATTCTGACTGAAATGCGGTCGGCTCGGTAATCGGTATCTGGGCTCCGACACACTTAGCAAATGCGTGAATCCGTCATTCTCAAAAGCAGAAAAAGGCTGCATATATAGTGCCATGAAAACACCTATTGCCTTTGTAATTGTTTGAGCGAGTTAACTATTTTGAAGGCAGTGGGAAAAGTTACCTGCTTTTGAGGCTCCTTACGTCAATATCAATGTTGGGGTGAGGTCTCCGGAGATGCGCTTGCATATTAGACGTGTTTCCTGTCATATAAGTAAGTTTTGTGAAACAGTTACGACAGATTGTGTGTGCTTTGTCTATGACACAAATTCATACACTTTACTGGAAAACCAAAATGTTCCCACACAAGAGACTTATATCTGTCCGGGGGATCTGCAATCTCAGGCGGAGCAGCCATCCTGTGTGTGACGCTCACTCCCAAGTCACGTGACATGACATGCACTTGGAAAACATTAACTTTGGAATATAATATTTAGAACAGCATTTAAAAAGCTCTTATTAGTCGTTACTAATATAATTTAATCAAATGAATGCAAAGAAAATTGATTAAATAAATAGATTAGTTAGTTAGAGTTAAGTGACATTAACCTCAACAATGGGGAGCAGGAGGCTTGAGAGTACCGCGGTACGCCACGAGAGTTCTGCGATTCGTATTGTGGGTGGTGTATCGCGATCTTTCGGTTCGGTTTTTGATATCGTTACACCCCTAATATATATATATATATATATATATATATATATATATATATATATATATATATATATATATATATATATAGTCCTTCATAGTTTGTTCATATTAGTTTTTCACGGTCATTCATAACGGTGCGGAGCACACTGAAAACGTTTGCTCTCCACACCATTATGAACGCCTAGCCGTGGTTGGGGAAAATTGACATAGACACAAACACTTAAAGGAGTTATGGTGTTCATTTGTTTCTTTTAATGGCAGCAGTGAATATAAAATAATATATTAACTGAACAATTATTTGAACTGCTACATTAAATTAAACATGTAATTTTGGCATTGATAGTTTTACATCATTTTTGGCATTGATAGTTTGACCCTCAGAATGTTTGCTCATTAAAAGATAGCTTAAATGTTGTATTAAAAAAAAATCACAGCTTTATTATTGAGGTGGGTACTTTATATGTCTAACGTTATCTATTTTTCTAGAAAGAAACTACGCACACACCCATACAAACACACAGCAGCGCGCCGTGTTGTTTTTCTTAATAAGCCAAAAGCTTAACTGTAGCTACTGTCTATCTTGCGTGCACGCTCTCTCCATTGCTTACTCGAACTCATAAAAAAAAAAAAAATGGAATTCTAGATAAAATATCAAAACGCAACTTACCTTTATTTTCCGATCTATATCCGTTCAGTCAGAATTCGCGCTGCAATAGAGTGCCCCAGGGTTGACGCGTTTTTGTTGGCAAAACCCGGAAGCGAGTTAGCATTTTAGGAGTTCCGGTTCCAACGCTGTAAAGTCTATGGGTTTCTTGAATGGGTTTTTGCTAAATCGCCTGAAATAAGGTCTGTGGTTAACAAAGCCTCTAAATACTTTCACGTTTTGATCTATGACATTAAACACACCAGTTATAACCAACTTTTGAGTTTTTAAACTTTTACTGTGTCTTAAAATCGGCAGTTGCTAACAAATTGCTAAAAGGGACTACTTCCTTTGGCGGGGACTTTAGACGTCATCATGACAAACAGGACATTTGGACAGCATTTCTCATGAAAAAGTGGAAAAGTATTCATAACAGCACAGATCACAATCAGTGAGCATGTTTGTAAATAAAGTTGTTTTTTAAATGCAGTTTGAGGACGCTTGGTGGTGATGACGTTGATCCGCGACCATGGTGTGCTGTAGTCCGTTTATAGCCTACTGTTAGCCTTTTATATATGACGACTTTATTTAGGCTTCAAAATCTATAAATGTTGTGTTAACTTGTAAAGATTATCTTGATAGAAAAAACGTTTAAGTGTCATAACCCTTTGTTAAACACAGAGCTTATTTTCTGCGATTTTCCAAAAGTCTATGGGAAAAATGCATAGGCTTTCGATCGAGGGAACCCGTGCGCCGCTAACTTCCGGGTTGGCCTACAAAAACGCGTCATCCCTGAGGCACTCTATACATCCATGACACTGACAGCTGTTAACTTTATCTATCCATTCTGACAGGTAATCATTACCACCCGACATGAAATGATAGCACGGCCATTCAAAACCTGAGGGTCTGCTATGTGCATGTAAAACTATCAATGCCAATCATTTTGGGGCAGGAAGTAATGTAAACACAGATATCGGATACCAGTCATGTCTAAAGTGAATGTAAACATGGTGGCCAAAAAATTGGATATGGTCAAAAGATCGAATCTGTGCATTAAGACTTTCAGTGTAAAATGACAATGTAATTAACATTAACTAAGATTAATAAATGCTCTAGAAAAATTGTTATTTCCTAGTTCATGTTAACTAAAGTAGTTAACTAATGCTAACTAATGAAACCTTTTTAAGTGTTAAAGTCAATCAAAATCATTTATTTAGACAGACCATGGTAAAATACAAATTATTTAAAACACAATGTAACTGACTCACAGGTTTCTTGGACACTTCTTCGTTTCTCTCTTTCTCTTCACCCTCCGTCTCGGTCACAGGCAAGGTGAAGCCATTTTTTAATATAGAATTCAATCTCTTGATCAGTGGCCGTCACTGTTAGCCTGTTGTTTCTGACAGTTCCTAAAAATAGATAAAATTGTAAAAGCATGGATGGATTATACAAATTTTAACGCCTGCTAGGAAGATCAGACTGTATCTTGTCTTGCTGATGCCACCCAGACCTGTCAACAGCCACAATTATCCCCTGGAACTGTTATGTCTTTCCTTTAGGCATGTGACGGTATAAAATTTTCATGTTGTGATTAATTGTTGAAATTTTTATCACGGTATACAGTATTATACTGAAATCATTTGCAAAAAAAAAAAAAAAAAAAAAAAAAATGTTATACTATGACAATACTTTAAGAACTATTTTTGCAATAACAACAAGAACTCTGAATGTGTAAATACATTAATACAATACACAAAAAATAAAGTAACATTTTCAGTTTGGTAATAATAAATTAACATGTTAACTAATGAAGCCGTATATATCTCAAAGTTTTACTGAACAATAACAAATAATCAGAACATTTCTAATCATTAGGGCATGTAGTCCATATTAAAATATAAAAATGGTTGCACTTGGTGAGCTACTGACACTTTCCTATACCACAACACAACTCAGAATATAATATACACTGCCGCATTGTGCAGCTTTTGGTTGTAATTTTCAGTCAATGAGCCACAAGAGAAGCGATGTAAGTCTTTATTGCTTTACTAGCGATAAGAGGAGAAAAGAATGGGAAGTTGTGAAGAATGTGGATGAATAAAACTTCCTAAAGATCCTCATCTTTGTTCTCTTCACTTTAGCCCTGATGACTTTGAGGCTTTTAGTAGACCACAACTGAGAAAGCTTACAGTTGCCGATGGATTTAAGTGTATACTTTAACCAAATGCTACACTTGTCGTGGAGACTGACGAAGGTAAGCCTATAACACATCTCGATTAAGACAGACTGCCTCAAAGCTCATGTGCACTGTGATGCACAAGATATCTGTGATCACATAAAACAGCAGCATCTTCTTAGCATGTTTAACTGTGTGTGATTCATTCTGTCATGTGATTCATCAACAGTAGTTTGAATAGCCACAGAGACATTGCACAGCTTTGTATATTATATTCCGTGTTGTGTTGTGATAAAAATAGCAATAGGACAGTGTCATTAGCTTGGTAAGTGCAACCACTTGACATCATTGCACTGTACAGCTAAACAAAATGGCGCCACCCATAGTCCAAATATGTCATGGGATTTTTAAATAACGTAGATCTTTCATTGGTTTTCTACTACATATTTCAGTAAGAGACATCATTTACGTTATATCAAAGACTATAGAATAACACAAGACATGTCACTCGTATTGTTTTGAATGGGAGAAAGTGCAACGCACAATATGGCGGAATAATTCCCGCCTTCTAAATAAGAGCCAATCGCCGACTGGCAAAGTCATCGCATCACTGCAGCTGAACTGAACTGTTTCTATAGAAACAGTCAGATGCGCGCCTCCGAAATGAGGCACAAGAGATGCGCATTTAGGTCTGTGCATGCGCATTAGCTTGATCCAGCCTGAAAAATACAGTTTTTTTGTCATGATTCGAGCATTTGGAAAAAAAATGATGAACACTGATTTCATTGGTGATTTCAAATATGAAATTTAACTGAAAGCTTGGGAGAGATAGGAGCTGCACTTGCATGCCCGAGAGGTGTTTCAAAGATGGCCGCCAAGTGAAATGACTTGTCTTAAAGGGACTTTGGTTATATTAAGCCATAAAAGTCTTAACACCAGGGGTTCCCTTTAAGAGACCAAGTATGTCATTGAGTCCTACTAATCACACCAGTACACACATGGATTAATAATGTTTTCTTGAGTGGAATATTAATATATTGTCTGATAAAAGCGTAGTCAAGTTGATTATATGCCGGTGTAGTTTATGCAATATGTTTGTATGTTAGTAATGCAAAGTGTTATTTACCATTTTGTTTTTGAGGTCAGCCTCTTCCCTCAGACGTTTTTCCAGAGCCAGCAGGGAGGTAGGATCTTTTAACGGCAGCATATCTCTCTCAAGGGGACCCTGCCCGTGAGCAGGTTCACCCATTTTCTGCATGGTCCTTAGAATCACTTTAAGTTGATCAATCATAATTTCTTGATTTGTAAGAAGTTTATGCAGAGGAGCTAAAAATAAAGACAAACATACATAAATTCCAAAATTTAAATCTTTACATCTGATGAAACGAGAAAAAAAAAATAAAAAATACTTTAACAAGGATTTTATTTAGTTAACATATATGAAGACGTTTTAGTTGTTTGTTATTTACCTAATAAATGACAATAAATGTTTTAGTTTTAAATATGTTTTTGTCAGATTTCTAAAATATTTGTGTCTCTTTATTATGACATGTGGTCTAATACATATAGTCTAATACATATAGAGAAGTATATATAGTGGAGACCTGCACTCCCATGGGACCAAATGCGACAGAGTGCAATTTACAGGCGCAAGCATAGGAAGAGCTTCTATTTAAAACATTTTTGCAGCATTGTGCGTAACCAATAACAGACATGTGTTGATACACAATAGCCAATCAGATGAACTTGAGATGAATCCACTCATCACTCAAAACGTCTGAGTTTTTGTTCAGTGCTTTGTTCTGCATGCTTGCAAAACCTGACTATAACAAAGTGTAGACATTCTGAAAGATTTTTTGTGCAGTCAGCTTCATTGATAATAAAGGAGCTTTGTGAGATTGCAATTAACTGTCATGTTTTTTTTTTTTAGGAATTATTAAGCGAGCGCTGTTTTGCACAAATTCTGCCATGCCAAACCAAGCACACAGTAGCTTATGCCTATTGTTCTCTGTCGGGAATTCTCAGCATGTTTGACTAAAGGGGCGGTCACACTGCACTTTTCGTTCCATTGACTTGCATTAAAACGCATGTGAATGCTGACATGTAACTGTTGACTTTTGGATGATGTATATTGTTTTAAATGTTTTCTGTTATTGTATAGTTTTTGATTCTTGTTTGTTGTGTTGTTGTACAGTACTTTGGTCTACTTTGTAGTGGAAAGGGCTCTATAAATAAAGTAGACTTGAGACTTGAGACTTGAATGCGTCAGACCAGAAACACAATCTTGTGAGAAAAATTTTGCATTTCGCTGTGTTCCAAAGTTCAAGTTTGGTGACCTCTGACCTGCGAATTCGCATCACGTGAAGACGTGCGACCAGTAGAAGATCGATTCGTCAGGGCATGACCTCTTGGCTGAATTAAAATAATTATATTTTTGCAGTAAAATCGAGTAGGTTCTATATTTTTACATTTTGAATGTATTACTTTAAGTTATGTGTTGATTTCATGTTTATAAAAAAGAAGCTGTAGACCGCGACGTCATATCACGACCGTTACAGCATCTGAAAAAATTTTGCACGTTCAAAGTCTAGTGTGATCGCGGCTTAACTGATGTCACCACTTGGCCATGTGTGTGTGGCCTGGCTTTCAGTTTCTCTGTAGCTGGCTAAGTATGTGAGCCATTTGAGTGACACAACTTAAATTAATAATAAAATGAAAAGAAATATCTAATAATCTTCCATAAGGTTGCTATTTACATCTCTTATTTTGTATAAACTCTTTATCTACCAAGACAATGACTGATGCATTTGTATTACAATCCAAAGAGCGACTGTTATCACAGTGGAAATGAAACCAAATCTGTACTGGCCGAGCCAGATCAGCATAGAATAGTTAAGCAAAGAAAATGATTTGGTTAGACAGTGGAAAAGGGGTGTGTGAAAATATATATACATATATGTCATTTACAGACAAACAACACAAACATTGTATAAATCAATTACGTGCAAGACTACTTAAAGTTGTTCCTGACTGTCTTTGACTTTCATCTTGTCGGTGTGGTTCAGAACTTGTCATAGACCGACTGGGTTCAGGGCTTGTTTCAAGCCGCCTGGACTCCGGACTTGTCAGAGATCGTCTGGGTTCCGGGCTTGTCATCTGCTTGTGCGGTTCAGGGTTTTGAACCCGTCTCTTTATTGCAGACTGTATATTAAAGTTTGGTCCTTCTATCTTTGGGGCTGGAGGCAATGTTCTTGTTTGTTTGAGCATATCTTCCACATCACTGTCACTCTCAAAGCGAATGTTTGGTCTTGTAGTGGTGTAAGAGGTGGGGTGGGGGCAGAAATAAAATCAATCACAATTAATTTGAATTGAATTTTAATTAATTTCACAGATCAGTCTTAGTCTTAAATAGACTTTTAAATAATGCTGTTCCTGTTCTTCACTGCTTTTCCTGTTTCTTCAATGCATTCCCAGGTCATGCATTTCCTCCACCACTATCTCCTACTTTCCCACCTGTTTCCCTTAAGCACTGTCAAAGATTTGCATCGTTTACACTTTACTTACTCAGATACATATTTACTTATTTAGATAAGTACTGAGTAATATTAATGAACTACAAGTACTTACTATGATTAGGGTATGGTTTAGGGTTAGTTACATGTAATTATGCATATTTACTATAATAAGTACATGTAGTAATGTGTAACTACGACACCTTAACATAAAGTGTTACCTTTTGTGATTATCCCCTCATCTGCCCAGCAGTACACTTTTCTTTTATTAGCTTTTATTTAAGGTCAATCTCCTAATTCCCCTATGCATATCTATAAAATCAAAACCTCGATTAATTGAACATTTTACCTCGATTATGATTGATGAACGCTTATTTTATTTCTGTTTTTTTTTTTTTTTTTTTTTTTTTTTTGCCCTGATCGTTTACTGACAAGATTTGTAGTGTAAATATGATTGACTATTAAAGGTGGAATATTTTCTCCTATTGAAAGTGTGATCTATCAACATCAGCATTTATTTTATCTATGTTCGTATCATTTCTTCAAGATTTTTGCTTGTTGTAAATCAGATAAGGATAAATTATCACAGTACCAGTACGAGTGATTGCGTATGTGAATTAACCATACCGTCTCTATTCATTGTGAAGCTGTGGGTTGTAAATAGTTCCTTCAAAAGTAGAATAATATATGCTATAATAAGTTTTGAGTTTCTAAGCTGACAACTAGTTTCTGCTCCTCTCAGTGTGCCCGATCTTCACGTTTTGTGCAGCTACTGTTTGTATCAGTGTTCGAGCCACAATGCAGCTGCGCGAGCATGGTAGCTCAATATAATGCACATCCGATTGTCTAATCGCTTGAATGTCTAAACCATAAAAGTAATACAACTGACAAAGTTTAGTGAAGATACTTCTCAGGAATTTAGACTTACCTATCTTAAGAGGACTAATAATAATAAGGTAAAATTTGAGACCCTGTACAAATTCACAAATGTTGAAATTACATTTTCCATAACACTGAACATCTACAACAAGAGGTAGAAAGTCACTTTAACACTTACAGCCTTTTTCGTTTTTTCTTCGGGTTTTCATCCTCATCTTCTTCTTCTGCAGTTTGCAGATCAGTGAGAGTTTCTGCTTGAGGAAGTTTTAAATGGGCGGCTTTGTAGGTTGCTGTAAAGAAATATCATTAGATTATGATATGTCAAAACAGTGAAGCCTACTGATAAATTATATGTGATGTGCATACCAGCTGTATATAAAATTCAAATATAGCCTTTCCTATTTCATCCTTTCTGTAGTGAGATGGCCACTGACAAATGTCATCTTTAACCCAGAGAGCGGGTACTACATCTACCTCTTGGGTTTCTATAAACTCCACAATATAAAACATGGCCTAGAAAAAAAAGAGGCACAAAGTTACTTGCATTATGGTGGTGAATGATGGATTAAGTGCCCATAAATGACCTCATTAAGACCATTGTGTTCCAAAATCTAGACCCAAGATAGAAGTATTGATATGGTATACATACCAGCAGAGATAAGCGAAGGCAGGCTGGAAACAGACACTGTCTACATTTGATGCTGACCTGAAAATTTTATCCTCGAGATTAAAAAAAAAAAAAAAAGAGGCATATTTAAAAGTCAGTAGATTTAATGACTACCAAAACACCATTCAATAACTGAAATTTAGGATGGGTCCACATGAAGAAGTGGAATAACAACAAAGCCAACCTCCAAAGGCAATCGGACACACTTCTACACATTGGTATCTAACTTTAAGCTCATCAGATTTGGTGACAGATCTGACACAAAACAAATCCCCAATTCTGTGGAGTCTATGAGATAGTCAAAAAACTTTGCAATGTGTCTATACTCTTTGCAGACAATGTATACCTCACCCTCAAAGACAATTATATTCTGAACCAAGAGTATCTTATTTTTCATCTTGACACATCTGTCCCTCTCTGCTGTGTTGATGACAAACTCATCTATTGACAATTCCTTAAATTGGGAGATTGCTCCTGTGAATCCTTGTGGAACAGGTCCATCTGAGTGCAACATTTTCAGTTCCCTTTCAGTCGGTCACGTTCGACGTACGTCAGTAGTGACCGACGAATTGGGATATCGCTAGAGAGCCCTATCAGCTTCGAGTGAACTAAAACAAGCCAATGAAATTGGCGTGCGATATTTGCATAATGCGCACCGCCTCCGACAGGTGTATATAAATAGGAAGCAGATGCAATCGCACTCTGTCTTTCGCTTCGGAGCCAACAGTTGGTGTCCAGCTTCAGACTTCACAAGAGTGAAACTAAACAGCCTTGGAGATTCAGCGTCTGTTTGTGTTGGCGTTAAGGCACAACAGCGAGGTCGCGAGCTTCCCGGGGAGCCTGAGCTTAAGCTCTCAACTGCTGTTTTAACAGCAACTGAATTCCCATATAAAACGCAGTTGTCTGTTGCGATTTGGGCCGGTTCCTCCCGGTGTGTTCGGGGAGTGGTGTACCTGAACACATCGCGTCACTCCCTGTGTGCTTCAGCACGAGAGAGCTGACTCTTCCCCTTCTAAAAGAGCTTCACAGACAGACACTGCATCTTTTTCAAGACGTCATTCTGTCTGTGCGTTTCTGGAGGCGGTCGTTTCCTATCCTCACTGACGGCCACAATCACTTTCTCTCATGTCTGCTTAGCGTGCTGAGACTGTGTTTGTGGTTGGTTCATATTCTCTTATGAGAATATGCCCACGTCGGCGCGTTGTTTGTCTCGCCTTTCTCGTAAGGCCTTGAGCGTTCAGCGCGCCGTGTGCCGTCGAGCTGCCGGCTGACAGCGCGCGTTGCCATGGCAACCCTGCGCGTCGTCTGGTGCTCTAGATGCACGGTCGAGACTCGAGCGCCTTTAATTAGGTGGAGTCCCCTCACTTATTCCCCGATCTAGTTTATTTTTCTGAATAAGAAAAATACTACTTTGGTTAATAAGCCTGGGTGACCAGAGGAGCACAGTGGGGCTATACCCGCTGAGCCATTCTCCATGGGCCCCCCACTCCTCTAGTGCATCGCAAACATGTTGTGACTATGTCCGTGGGTGGTTCATGTTTAGTAAAACATGGCCATGTCGGCGCCCAGTGCGCCGTGTGTCGTCCAGTTGGACGGCCACTTTCACTGTCCAACATGGCTGGTAGCTTCTGCTTGGATTGCTGGTCCTTCTCATGAGGGACCTAGCGTCTTAGTTGGAGCTCCAGCAGAGGATCAGATGTCGACTGCTACATTGGAGAGAGTATTGTTGGGCTCTGAAAATGAAGATGATGCTGAGCATCCCACAGTCGTGATGTGCTTATGCTGAATCAGATTCAGACTTGACAACCATGCTTTCCCGGGCCCCTGGGGGCATTGTGTGACGCGCACTCGCCTTGCCCCGCCCCCTGTGCCCGGACATGCATGGAAAAACTTGGCAGTTTTGTAGCCTCTTTGGTTTTAAATATGGAACGCCAAGGGGGCCATAATCTGCATTACAAGTTTTTTCTCTCTCACTACCCTTTAGGGTGGGGTCGCAGTGCTACGGGCACACCACCTCTGCCCTGCATGGGTCTTGGCCCCCGGCAAGTCCGTGGTAGGCCAAAGCACTCATTGCATGTGGGTAATTCTGAGTCAGGGTTGAGCTACGCATGATGCAGGTCATAGCGCAGGCCTCTGGCCAGACAATGTCCACCATGGTGGTCCGGAAACACCCCTGGCTCGTCTTGCTGGGATGTGTCATCGTCAAGTACACTTTCTCGATGTGCTCATCTCACAAGCTGGCCTAAAACCCAGCCCGCTCTCCCTGCAGCCAACCCAGTTGGTTAGCAGGAGGCGGTCCTGGGGATATGGTGACCTGCAGCTGAAGGAAAGGCCCTGCCTTGTCACGCGCAGCCCCCCTCACATCGCCAGCAGGTGGCAGTGTGATGGTGCAGGCCGCGCCCCGTGCGCCGTCTCCCATACGCACTGCTGCCTCGCAGAGTCTGACCACACTCCGGGCCGCTCCCATGCCGTCCGAGTTGGGTCCCCGTACTCTGCCTCGCTGTCCCACCCCCGGTGCATCTGTGGTGCCTTTGGTAGCGTGGATAGCGCTCCCCTGCCTGTCCAGCTGGCTCATTCGTACCATCAGACTCGGCTATGCGATTCAGTTCGCCCGGCGTCCCCCGGTTTTCAGGGGTGTCCACTACACTCAGGTGTCACTGGACAACGCACCTGTTCTCCGGGCGGAGATTGCTGTCCTCCTGGCGAAGGATGCAATCGAGCCGGTCCCTCCAGCCGATATGAAGTTGGGGTTTTACAGCCCCCTACTTTATTGTACCAAAAAGGGCGGTGGGCTATGGCCATACCTGGATCTGTGCGTCTTGAACCGGTACCTTCACAAGTTGCCGTTCAAGATGCGCAGAAGCGCATTTTCGAATGTGTCCGTCCCCGGGATTGGTTTGCAGCGATCGACCTGAAGGACGCATACTTTCATGTCTCGATTCTGCCTCGCCACAGACCCTTCCTACGGTTTGCGTTCGAGGGTCGAGCATATCAGTACAAAGTCCTACCCTTCGGGCTGGCCCTGTCGCCCCGCGTCTTCACGAAGGTTGCGGAGGTGGCCATTGTTCCCCTCAAGGAACAAGGCGTTCGTATTCTCAACTACCTCGACGACTGGTTGATCCTAGCCAGCTCGCGAGCGCAGTTGTGTGAACACAGGGATATGGTTTTAGCTCACCTCAGCCGGTTGGGGCTTCGGGTCAACTGGGACAAGAGCAACTCTCCCCCCGGCAGAGGATCTCTTATCTCGGTCTCGAGCTAGACTCGGTCGCCTGGACTGCGCGCCTCACCGAGGAACGCGTCCAGTCGGTGTTGACCTGCCTGAGCACGCTCAAGCGCAGGACAGCGGCCCTGGGGCATATGGCATTTGCAGCCGCGGTAACGCCGCTCGGATTGCTCCATATGAGGCCGCTTCAACACTGGCTTCGCGGCCGGGTCCTGAGATGGGCGTGGCAGCGCGGTACGCTCTGTGTTCCCGTGACACCGAGCTGCTGACGCACCCTCACCCGGTGGTCAGACCCCTCGTTCCTGCGGACTGGAATGCCCCTGGAACAGGTGTCCAGGCACGCTGTGTCTCCACAGACGCCTCTGCCACCAGATGGGGGGCCACATACAACAGGCATGCAGTATCGGGTCTATGGACGGGGCCTCAACTGCATTGCCACATCAATTGCCTGGAGTTGCTAGCAGTACGTCTTGCACTGGGCCGCTTCAAGGAGCTGCTGTCAGACAAGCACGTACTGGTCCGCTCGGACAGCACTGCGGCCGTTGCGTACATCAACCATCAAGGTGGTCTACTCTTCCGTCGCATGTCGCAACTCGCCCGCCATCTCTTGCTGTGGAGTCAGAAGCATCTGAGGTCCCTTCGGGCCACTCATGTCCCAGGTGTGCTCAACCGTGCAGCCGACGAGCTCTCACGGCAGCCTCCACTTGCGGGTGAGTGGCAGCTCCACCCCCAGGCGGTCCAGCTGATTTGGCAGCATTTCGGCGAGGCCCAGGTAGACCTGTTTGCCTCCCCAGAAACTGCCCACTGCCAGTGGTTCTATTCCCTGACCGGCGGCACGCTCGGCATGGATGCCCTGGCACACAGCTGGCCGCCGGGTCTGTGCAAATATGCGTTTCCCCCAGTGAGCCTTCTTGCACAGCTCCTGTGCAAGGTCAGGGAGGACGGGGAACAGGTCTTGTTAGTGGCGCTGTACTGGCCCACTCGGACCTGGTTCTTGGACCTCATGCTCCTCGCGACAGCCCCTCCCTGGCCGATTCCTCTGAGGAAGGACCTCCTGACTCAGAGATGGGGCACCCTATGGCACCTGCGTCCCGACCTGTGGAACCTCCACGTGTGGTCCCTGGACGGGATGCGGAGGTTCTGAGTGATCTCCCGCAAGCGGTCGTAGACACCATCACTTCCGCCGGAGCTCCTTTCACGAGGAGCCTCTATGCGCTGAAGTGGAACCTGTTCGTCGAATGGTGCGCCTATCGCCGAGAGGACCGCCGATTATACTCGGTCAGATCCGTGCTTTCCTTCCTGCAAGAAGGGTTGGAGCGAAGGCTGTCTCCCTCCACCCTGAAGGTGTATGTTGCCGCTATCGCTGCACATCACCACGAAGCTTCAGGACCTCAGACCAGCTCTTTGTCTGTTACGTGGGCCAGCAGAAGGGAAAGGCTGTCTCCAAGCAGAGGATGGCCCACTGGATAGTGGATAGCATCGCCTTGGTGTACGAATCCCAGGGCGTGCTTTGCCCGCTCGGGTTGAGAGCCCAATCCACCAGAGGGGTGGCCTCTTCCTGGGCGCTGGCTCATGGCGCCTCGCTGACAGATATCTGTAGAGCTGCGGGCTGGGCAACACCTAACACGTTCGCTAGATTCTATAGCTTACATGTAGAGCTGGTATCTTCCCGTGTACTCGCTTCCACCAGACGTTTTTTGTGGGTATTCCATGTTTCCTCATCCTTTAAACTTGTTGAATCAAGCTCTGAAATTCTGCATATAACTTGCTGCAGTGGTGAGCTAGGTTTCCTTACCATTCTTTTATTTTTTTAGGTAGTTTTCAAAAGGAAACCCTGATATTAAATCTAAGTGCCCATGCACCTTCACATCATCACTGAGATGAGTCAGACCATGTATGCTGTAGACTAAAAAACCCTGACCATAGAGTTCCCCAAAATGCTTAATAAATGATCTAAGTAGTGTGTTTGCAAAGTCATTTAACAGTAAACAATATGTTGGACTTGCCAAGATGTATATGCTGACAGACAACAGCATAAAGTTTTGGTAAACCTCAGTGGTCAGCACATCCCTCAAAACTACTGGACTGGTGTAAAGTAAGAACTGCCTAAGTTCTGTTGCTTTCCATCGTAACCTCTCATCAAGCGCCCTTGGTCTTCTAGCAAATTCTGAGGGTATGTAACTTCTGAGAGCAAGCAGTTTGCCTGAAATGAAAGACACTTGTCTGGATGAAATACGGTAATTCAACTTGCCACAAGTTCCCATCCACAAATCAAGCAGACGCCGTACCACACCTAAGCACACTAAATGCATATAGTCATGTGGAAATCCACTAACCATAGCAATAGATGTTTCACAAAATGGGGAAGGTTGTACATGGTGGTCTTCATCCTCTGCATTTGAAAAAGATATATCTGTTCTTACTCTAGCATTAAGTTCAGGGAATGTCATGCGATTATTAATGTAAATGCCAGACTGTGCACATTTATCACAGCCACTGTATCCATTGTGTGACTTAATACCTTTTATAAAGGCCCTCGCAGGAGCATCACAGATTACTGAGCACACAGTCAAGAAGAAGGTCTTTCCATCAACAACAAAAACAGTGCTCAAGGATTTCAACTCACAGACCAGATCTTTCAGATATTCTGACAATGACTGAGGCTTCGAGTTTCCACAGTAAAGGGCAATCAGCACAGGTTTCCTACTGTATTCCTGGAGCATTCCTAAAATTGGCCAGAACTGTAATCCTGAACTTTTAAAAATTGGAAGCCCATCAATGTTTAATTGTAATCTGAAATTGTGATAATTCCGGACAACTGAAGTAAGCTTCTGAAACATGTGGTTGAACATTTTCTGTATTCCAAAGTAATGGAATGATCCAGTCTCCAAGGGAACAATACTATGTCTTGTCTCTGTTTGGAGTAATGTTCTTGCATCTTTTGGCAAAGATGGGTGATGGACTTTCAGTATTGACAGAAGGGCAGACAAAGCAATCAATAAAATGCCAAAATGTATTGCCCAGTCTCTCAAACATCCCGATAAATCTTTAGGAACATCCCCACTTTTATCAAAATGGCTATCCTCATCAATTGTTGATTCACTTTCCCCATCACTCTCTGATCCACAGACTGGTGGCAAAACAAAGCTTGAAGTAACTACTTCATGTTCAACGCTATGTTCTTTGTTAGTACAATCCATAACACTACTGTCCTCATCATTCAAAGATTCAAATAACTGGGATACTCTTTTAACAGCCTTTTTCCCTAAATTGCTATGAGTGATATTCCACTTTTCTCTCTCCATGACAAAATAATTACACTAACAACTTCTCTTTGAGAATTAGTCATGCAGTACAATAACAATAATCAGGTGCTCTGGGAAAAAAAAAAAACATTGCAAACATTGTACATTGATATTTTTTATATTGAACTAAAGCATGAAATGTATCAACAGCTTACCTTAATGGTGAACTTGACACACTGTATTTGCCCACCAGTGACTTTCTGTAACAAATTACATTGAGTGTTATTAAGGTTAAAAAAAATGTCATGGGCCCTATTTTAACAATCAAAATGCATGGCCTAAAGTGCGCATGTCTGAATCAACTTTGGTTGTTTAAGGACAGTAAAAATGGTCGGTGGTCATTGTACACTGTCAAATAGTTGAATTTTGTTTACACCAATTCATTTGATTGGTAATAAAAGCCTGTTATTCATTCTCTTTAGTGAAGTATTCAGAGAAAAATATGGTCTGTTTTCATGTATTTATGAAAGTTCAGTACATTTTGTATACTGCATGTTATCACGAAACTACTTGGTATCGTAATACTTCAGCTGGTATAATATCATAAGAAATGATGGTATCGTGACAACCCTACTGTGAAGTAAGCAGAGTGTACGCATTGTGCACCCACATATAGGCACATATCACTAACGTGCTCTTTAACAAAGAAAATCTTGTTTCAGTTTGTCAATGGTGCAATCTATTTCAGTTTCCTCAAAATAGTAACGCACCAACAATGGCAAATTGTTTGACAATGTTATTACATGACAAAAACATAATACAGGCAAAGTAATTTTATAAGATATGAGTTAAATACTTTCACCATGCACAACTGACTGCCTTGATTTTCTAATTCATAATTAATCATTGTTTTGTATGTAGCCTATCTAGAATACGACTTTCCTAATTTTTTACACTTAATTATCAACATTAATAATCATAGCTAATAATCATTACAATATCAAGAGCACTATATAGAGATAAATAAATTCATACTATTCTTAGCTTGTTTCGACTGTATCCAGAATATGACTTCCCAACAAAAAAATCTAAAAATTAACATCTACAATCATTATACAATATCAAGAGCATTTAACATGATTTAACCTCTGAGTTTTTACTTTTTTAAATTTAAATTATGCAATTTTGTATAAGCATTAATCTATGCAAATGAACAAATCAGCTACATTTGCAGGTTCTGCCAAAATAATTGATCTTCAAATTGAATATCTAATAATTTGCTAAAATATGTAATTTAACTCTGTACATCACATAACATGTGGACTCCAACTGAAAATAACAAAGCAATCGGTAACAAAAAGGCACATTTATCAGAAATATTTTACCTTGACTTTTTACAGGCTCGGTCCTCACTCCAACCGATCTTCTGATGTTTGTTTTTGGGCGCCTTTTCCACAAGTTCCGGCTATTACTAAATGTGTGCGTGGGGGAGAGGGAATAAATAAATAAACAGCTTGTTTCGGCTGTATCCAGAAACGTACAATATCCAACATTAATAATCATTGTATCAATAATAAAAATGATTCACCCTCTAAATTTTTATGCAGTTTGTGTAACGTGTAGCATTAATCGGTGTAGGCTAAATAAATTTGCAGGTAATTGGCATAATAATTTATCTTCAAATAGCTTATTTGCTAAATTATGTCATGACATTAACGATACATAATGTGTGGACTCAACTGAGTATAACGAAGCAAGCCCTAACAAAAAACACATTTATCAGTTATATCTTACCTTGACTTTTTGCAGATTCCGTCTTCCCTCTAACTGACGTTTTGGTTTTGGGCGCCTTTTTCCACACGTTCCGGTTGCGTTTAAATTTAAAAGGCCGGGAACAGGAAATAGTGCCAGTTTGAATTTTTTTTAGTAATTTATTTAAAATATAATCTATTTATTTTTGTTTCGAAAATACAGAATAAGCTACAAATAAAAATACACTCATCAAGATTTTATCTGAATCACACATTCTAACAAAGAAGTTGAATAAACAAGTGGGACAATTATCATTAAAATTATTATTAGAATTTTATTTGACATGGATATTACAATTACACTGGACAAACCATATGCATTTGCTTGAGTGTTTTAGTACACATTCTAATTTTCAACACCTGCCCACAAGGCTTTTTAGAAAGTAAAAAACATATTCATTTATTTTTTTATTTTTTTCATGAATGCAGAAAAAGGGGTTGAAATGTTAACATCACAATAACAATACTATTTTCTCATAGCAGCTTCTGCTGATTTGTCATTCATATTACTCATCAATTCTCTAATTAGTATAATCATGTTTTAATCTGTAAGAAAAATGTTATTTATAAAAATAATGTATATGACACAAATGTAATATTTATGTGTTTGTTTCTTTGTTTGTTTGTTACACTTTGAGGGTCACTTAAAACGCTCCCTTTTTGACTTAACCCTTATTTGAAGACCCTCACAATTCCTACATGATAAAATATTACAGAACTTGGCATATGAATTTGTTTGCAGATAACTTTGGTTTCACCAAGTAGGCTACAACATTTACCTGGTTCAACATTTTTTTTGTTGATCCCGAAACATTAAACCAATTTGATTTGACGTTTGCTGTTTATGTAAATTTTAGTCTTGTTAGGTTTAGGTGCTTCTACATCAGTGTTTTAAACCTATCATTTTTTCTACAATATCCTCCTGGGACCCGGGAATAGACTTCTGTCCTCTGTGGACATTATATTTTAGTGATTTTCTCTGACATCATTCATGTCACAGTTTTGAGTCAGGATGTCCTGTAAAGAGCACATTCAGCACTTTGCAGATATTTTTAGAAGTTTCACCATGACAACAACAACTTCTTGGTCTTTAAACTGAAAATGAAAATTAGCACTCTTATGGGAATATAATATTTTGCAATTATCATTTATATCATATTCATTTTCAAATTGTTTGTTATAAATCAACATCTCTGGGAAAATGTTATGGGGTTTCTAATGAAACAGGACATTTTTTGTCATACATGATCTCTGTAGAGGACACCAGGACTTAAATCATGATTATCAGGCATTTTAGGAGACACAACAAGTGAATGGGGAAAGAAATTATATATCAACATTCCTATTAAGTATTAGATATTATTATAAAAATGTTACCAATTATTACTCCCATTACTACCCTTCTTTTTTTTATTACATGTTGCTCCAATAACACATAATTTGCATTGATATGCAAATTAGATACAGTGTAGATACGTTGTATTGAATGGAAAAATACATGCATGCATTATCCACATATTGCATAAAGTAAAATGGTATCAATTAATTTTTTATTTTATCTTTCATAACATAGCTGAGAATCATCTTTATACAAAGTATGGTTAAAAACAACAATCCTGAAGCCTAAAAGTGATTTAAAAAAAAAAAAAAATACCATTGTTTTTGCCTATACATGTCATTTCATGCCATGTTATTTTTTAAAGAACTTAGTTCAGGTGTCCACTAGGGCTGTGACGGTGGCAAATTTTTACTACCGCGGTGGTACATAACCAACAACCGAAGGGGGGGGCGGGGTTTATATTATATATATATATATATATATATATATATATATATATATATATATATATATATATATATATATATAGTGTTAGACTTGCGTTTCGCCGTCATTTTGATGGACAGGATCGTAAAAAAAATCCATCATAATCAATATTACCCGTCATTTTAATTTTTATATTTTAATAAGACATTTTATTCACGAACTTACAGTTTAAGCAAATAGCAAATATGCATTTATTTATACTATGAAAAGAAATTTGATCAACGATAAGCTGCGTCACTTTCAGTTTTCATCTTGAACTCTTGTCACGGATTGTGAGTCAATGCGATCATCCTTTCCTCTTTACTACTGTACAGAACGAAATAAACATGAATGAAAATTAAAAAAAAATATGTTGAAAGACAGTAGCTTACCGAAATCTGTATCACGTCAGTTCAGTCAGTGTTGCCAACAATGTCACCTAACATTATACCTCAGAAAAGCCATTCGTTGACCATAAACTTATAGTCAGCAAGAAAAATAAAAAAACTTAAGCACGCATAAGAAACTTTATCATTATACAATTTACTTAAACTGGGTGCTTGTCTGTGTGTAACCAAGCGCATCGTTTTCATTTTATTCTGGAGACTGAACTCGCGCTCTGCTACTACACTGGAGCGCACTCACCACCTACTGGACAGGAGTGGGAATTACAACAAGCTTACATACAAACTACATAATCTATCAAAATGACAGACGGGCTGCAGATTTTTTCAGTCACTGCTAAACAAATTCCATCAAAGACGGAACATTTTCAGTTAACGCGATCTCTGAGATATATAAATATATATTATATATGATGTCACACTACCGCCGGTGACACTCCACGACCGCGATGACAACTTCACCACCGCGGTGGCGCGGTTGTCATGCTTAGGGCTGTTCGATTCCGGATTTTTTGGAATCGATTCCGATTCCTGTTTCTGGAATCGAAAGAATCGATTCCAAGAATCGATTCCTCACTGTTATTTTAAATTTTTTTTTTTAATGCCAACACCGTGTCTAACATTGTCGCGTCTTACCGTGCCACACAGCAAGTAACTCTCTACACCGGGCGTGCAAAGCGACCGTTGCAAATCCATTTGTCCTTCCTATTAGACATATTGCGACTGCTGCTTGGTCATAATTAGGACGAGGCATTTACTTCGGGGATTTGTCACGTCGTGCTTCCTGCGTCAGGTGTAGACAGTAGACACACAGTGTAAAGACTAGGAATATGTTCACCATATACATATAGATTCTATTTACATACATATACAGGGTGCGATTTGTGAAAAAAAAAAAAAAAAAAAAACGGGGGGGGTGTTTTGAAAAGTTTACCATTTAATTTATTAAAAACCACAGTAGAGCTATATACTATTTTTGGCAGCTGTTACAGAAAAAATAATAATAAAAAAAGATTTAACCTTGAGATTTGAAGTATTAGATAGCTTAGATATATGCAACATAGTGTCATTGTAATGTTGCAAATATCTAAAAATATAATTCTTAATGACTTTCTGATAGAAATGCAATATCAATTGGTATTATTAATAGAATAACGATATACAAACCTTCATTCAATCGCGTTTGGTCCCATTTATTTTTGATCACACTGCATACACACAAACTTTTAGTCCAAAAGTGCGCACATTTGGAGAAATGCACATTTACCTCATATTTCATTAGATATCAGCTGGCCAGGGTTTCATAATTACCGAGGACAGAAAATGTAGTTTGCCAGGGGGGTACGGGGGTATGCTCCCCCGAGAATTTCCCTGGTACACATTTGTTTAAGATGTTTTAAGGCCAACAAATTGGATAACAATAAAACCATGTCAACAAATACATGCACGCACAGTTTTGAGGCAGCTTTAATCGCATGTTTGGTAATTTCATGACTTAACTTACAAAAGAACAACGACAGTCATTGCTCGTAGTTTGTGCTTTATTTAAGCTATAATAAAGTTATGCAGCGTGCACCGGCGCATTTGCTCATGCAATTCTTTAGTGTGCGCCACCCTCGAGCACAGTGTAACGGCTGATTGGACAGTCGTGTTAATTTTTAAGAGTTTATTTTTTATGAGTTTTAGTTCAACTGAAGCTCCCTCGTCGTCACCTTTTCCGCGCTCGTTTGACTTGCGCCTGGCGCTGAGGCGAAGCCGAATATTTTATTTATTCCCACCGGGATAAAGGGGATAAAAATAATTCAGCAGAGGCAGGGATACATAGACCAGAAGGGGGAAAATCCTAGGCCTTTACACATATAAACTTTTTTAGGGCCTTTACACATTCTTCGCGCGATTGATTGTTGTTGTCGATTGATTTATTCTTTTTGTCCTAAACTACAACAAGCAAGATCAAACCCGGCCCAGTAACCGATTCTAAAGATTCGGTTGGGTCAGTCATTGCGCGTGATTGCCTACACAATGCTGAAATAATCATCCTACCCTAAACCATACTCTGTGTCACGACTGGATCCATTTATTTATTCTGAACGTGATTTCTTTACAGGTGATGTGATTGTGTTGACAAATGAAATCGGCTACGTGGCCGCGGTTTGTGTTAAAAAAGAGGAGTCGATTCCCCTTAATGGAACCGATTCCGACCTTTGGAATCGACTCTCGATTCCCAACGCCTCGGAATCGATTCTTTTTGGAATCGATTCCCAGCCCTAGTCATGCCTACCGTCACAGCCCTATTGTCCACTACAGAGGACATATCATAACACATAAATAAAATATAATTTAAAAAAATGTTGTTATTTTTTTATTTTTATTTGTTATGCTCTAAACAATATAATGACGTGACAAACAAAATACTAAATTCAATTTTTTTTTTTCTGTGTCTCAGGAGGATATGGTTAGGACTTGCCACAAATATTTAAGGGCACATTCCAAAACCTAAAAACTCTTAATAAGTTTGAAACTAGAGACTTGAACTTTTCTAGATATTATATACACAAAAGTGCTGTCACTGCAATGCCTGCTGCATCCCACCAAAAAATAATATTATTAAAAAAAAAAAAATAGTCATAGTTTCAACTATGGGCCTTTTACATCTAAATTAGCCAGTGTCTAAGTGTTGCATCCAAGCCATGTCTGTTTTGTGATATTTTGGGCACATTAGCTATGTCAAATGTAGGCCAAGATTGACAACCACATGAACCATGCTGTGGCAAATCTTTGCTAAAACTTGCTCAGATATATTTTATTATAACTTGTGGACCACATTTGCAGCACTATTAGCCACTTTTGACTCATCCACAGATAAGCCAATGGTTAGCCATTTAGGTGTCAAAGGTGGCCCTCATATGTTTTAAGATAACTGAGCCAGATTTTCAATATTATAAGTGGGCCACTTTTGATTCGCACCTAGATCAGCAAAAGATTAATGTGCCATATAGGTTTCAAAACTGGCCCAGATATGTTTCATGGTAAATGGGCAATATTTGCAGCATTTTAAGTGGGCCACTTTTGGCTCACTCCCAAATGAACCAATGGTTATTGTGCTATATATTTGCCAAAACTGTCCCAGGTACGTTTTATGATAAGTGTTCCACATTTGCAGCATTATAAGTGGGCCACTTTTGGCTCACATCCAGATGAGCCAAGGCTTAATCTGCCATATATTTGCCAAAACTGGCCTAGATACGTTTTAAGATAACTGAGCCATATTTGCAGCATTATAAGTGGGCAACTTTTGGCTCACACCCAGATGAGCCAATGGTTAATCTGTCATATATTTGCCAAAGGTGGCCCAGATAAGTTTTAAGATAACTGGGCCACATTTGCTGCATTATATGTGGGCCAGTTCAGGCTAACACCCTGGTTAACCAGTGCTGACTGTGCCATAAATTTGCCAAATGTGGTCCAAAGTTGGAGTAATGTATTTGGGCCATTTTTGTTATGCCATGTGTGGGCCACTTTAGGTTCACATTCAGAATTGCCAGTGATTACTTTCCACATCTTTGCCAAAACTGGCCCAGTTGTGTTTTAAGATAACTGGGCCACATTTGCTGCAGCATATGTGGGCCACATTTGGTTTAAAGCCGGATTAGCCATTGTTGATTGTGCCACATTTTTGCCAAAGATGGCCCACATTTGGTTTGTGATATTTGGGCCATATTCATTATTTATCACATGGGCCACTTCAGGCTCACATTCAGATTACACATTGCCGTAAGTGCTGCAATTTTGCCTAAAAAGGCCAACATGTGATTTGAAATATTTGGGCCATATTTGCCATGTTACATGTGGGCCACTTAAGGCTCACATACATTTTGTCCGGGCCATAAGAAGGCCTGCAGTGCCGCATCATTGCCTGAAGTGGACCACATCAGTTTGCTATCTGGGTTGCACTGTAGTTGTACCATATCATATGTGTTACTATAAAGGATCCATCAGTTATCTTTGTTGTTGTATGTTTTTGCAGTATCTATCTGTAAATATCGGTATCATTTTAGTGCTATAAAAATACAGAAAGCAGCCTGTGTGATTTGTATTTGATTTTGTTTAATTTTATCAATGGTGGTCAATTCTAATCTTAAGAAAACCTAAAATTGCATTAAAGGGTTACTTCAGGATTTAGCATTAAGCTTTGTATTAGTAGAATACCACTAGTATTTTCGAATTAGCGTGCTTTCCCCCTTCATATCAGCCCGAGATGAGAGATTTATGAATTTTTATTCTGTAAAAAAGCCTCCGATGACGCAAAAATCGTCATTTTGCGTCATCGGAGGCTT
Source organism: Chanodichthys erythropterus (assembly GCF_024489055.1). Lineage (NCBI taxonomy): Eukaryota > Metazoa > Chordata > Actinopteri > Cypriniformes > Xenocyprididae > Chanodichthys > Chanodichthys erythropterus. Next base: position 1,689,436 of record NC_090234.1, read on the forward strand.
TTTTGGCCAGAGGCTTAAAACTACAGCCAGTAATAGCAGGTAGTTCCGCATTTTTTCACCACGCCCATACATATGCGCGTTTGAGGTTACTCACGGACATAGATCAGGCCAGGCTGTTCGTCCTCTGGGAAAGTGAATATAGATGGTATCGCGGTGTCCTTCAGAATGGTTCTCTTCATTGCAAAGATATTTGGTTCGTAGTCCTCGTGCTTGAAATGGAGACTACATATTCTGTGTTTTTTTTAGGTTTTCTATAACAGTGTCATCTCCAAACTTCTGGTGTTTGATGGCCTGCAGCCACTGTTTACATCGCTCCAAATCTTTAACTTAATCGGAAAATGATGGAAACTTACTTGTCCTTTCCTGGTTTTGGGTGTACATCCAGGTACAAAGCAATTTAGCACCATTTCACTGTAAATGTATGAACTAACTCACGATTTATTTGTTTGAATTTTCCTGAATGCCGCCTGTAACCGATAGGCGTGGTTTGGGCATGGCCTTGCAAGGGCAGCAAAACAAGTGCATTCTGGGAGTTGTTGTCTTTCATCCACATTAGTCAAAAATACATTTTCTGCCTTTTCTCAGTCTAGAAAGCTCCAAATTCAAAAATAATTACACATTTCTACTACATAAATGACCAATTTTAAATACACATTCATCTTTCCTTTCCCCCTGACTGAGAATGCATGTTCTATGAATAATGACTCTATTGTTTTTTCCTTTCATGTTTGGTATCATTTTAAATGTCTCAGTGCGATTGGTAAAATGGTCTCAGTTTCACAGCAGTCACTGGTATTATGAAGAAGACTGAAAACAGGAGAATTCTGTCCTCCTTTTGGGTGTTGTCTCTTCAAGAAATCTGAAACCCACTCCTCTCCCCCCAAAACAGGTGTTGGTGTAGTAAATATTTCCAATCTTTTTTTTCTGGTCTGTTGAAAAAGTGCTGAAAATGTAATCAGATCATGGGGGATAACTGATGCCAGGTTTACACTAGAGGACTTTAAACGTCAGCAGATCGCTGCTGTTCAGACTACATGACCTGCTGTGGAGTCTTGAAGTCGATGTGTTCACTCTACGTGACACTCCTAAATGATCCACAACAGGAGGATACACACTACACCAGCTGACACCCAATTACTTTATTTGAAAATAGATGTTGGGAAGAAATTTGATTACATTTTGAAATACATTGAATTAAAATTAAATAACCTTTTCACACATAAGTTTAAAGGTGCCCTGGAATTTAAAATTGAATTTTCAGTACATGGAAATGACATACAGTGACTCTCAAACACCATTGTTTCCTCTTCCTTATGTTTATCTTGTGTGTGAAAAACACCTCTGAAGAACAGGCGAATCTCAACATAACACTGACTGTTACGTAACAGTCGGGATCATGAATATGAACGCCCCCAATATTTGCATATGCCAGCTCATGTTCAAGGCATTAGACAAACCAGTATTAACGTCTGGATCTGTGCACAGCTGAATCATCAGACTAGGTAAGCAAGCAAGAACAATAGTGAAAAATGGCAGATGGAGCAATAATAACTGACATGATCCATGATATCATGATATTTTTAGTGATATTTGTAAATTGTCTTTCTAAATGTTTTGTTAGCATGTTGCTAATGTAATGTTAAATGAGGTTAAAGTTACCATCGGTTATTACTGTATTCATGGAGACGAGAGCCGTCGCTATTTTCATTTTTAAACACTTGCAGTCTGTATAATTCATAAACACAACTTCACTCTTATGGGAGTCTCTCTAACTGTGTGTAGCTTTAAGCATGTTAGCCGTGCAGCACTATCAAACTCATTCAGAATCAAATGTAAACTTCCACAAAATACTTGATCTGATATGCTGCATCATGAACACTTTGTAAAGATCCATTTTTAGAGTTATATTTGCTGTGTGAACAACTTCTTTAGTATTCATGCAATGTTTAAGGCAGTCACAAGCTTGGGGGCAAGACCGCGAGCATTTAAAGGGTTTTTTTTTAATCACACCCCAAAACAGGCAGTTAAAACATTGAATAATAAAAAATCGGTAACACTTTAGAATACTGTATCGTACTTACTGCATAACTAATAAGGAATTACTGCAGAATTAATCGGTAGTTCTTCATTAACACTCAAGTAACTACTATTAACTACTAAGGAATATGTGTTAACTAATCAGTATGTCATAGCGTTTTTTAATTGTGTTAAGTAACTATTAGTTAATCAGTAACTAATCATTTCAGTCATGCCTCCTGAAGAACTACGACTAAGTAACTACTAATTCAGCTTCAGGAGGAATAACTATTA